>NC_133480.1:15516861-15532032 GCF_025370935.1 Choristoneura fumiferana
TTCCGTAGCCATTAGGAAAAAAATTAAGAGGCGACCTACGCCAGTCACTGCTATTTTTAAACAGACGTGGTATATAAATTGGTGTACTTCGTGGCAAAAAAAAAATATTACGATAATCTTGATCGTATTCCTGAGTTAGTCGTTGCTTTCAAAACACGATTAAACTAATTTGGCTCGATAGATTTTATTGCCAAAGTGAGCTCTTACTTTGATTTAGAAACCAAAAATACTCCGTTATTTATAAAGACACTATAATCAAATTACTCAGTCTGATTTACAAACAAAACGTAATAATAATATCTGTCGTGTTATTTCTTAAATCTAAATCGTAATTTCTTTGCATTTATTTTATTTCCAATTTTTGATGAGCAAAGACTTACGCCACGCCGACGACATATTGCTTCTCTGTCACTTCAACGCAGAGAAACAGTGAGCGCTTAGGTGCTCTGCCTGATTGACCTGCGTCGCTTTTCTCCACAAAATTCATTTACGAAAAAAAACTTTTACATTTACACTTCTTTCATTAACTCAATCTATGAGTAAGGAAATTATTATTAAATTACGTTATCACTGTATTTTGGGTATTTAAGGTGTTTTTGGATAGTCAACACCGAGAAATAAATTAAATAACGCACAAAAAAAACAAGAAGCCCTCATACTCGTACAATGACAGACAACATGTCAGAAGATGTCAGAAGTTGTAAAGTAAGTGTGTTGTTTATTACAAGAATTAGGTAAGTACAGAAAAATTGGTTAGTAGTCTAAATAGTTTTATTGGCTCCATATTTTGTCTATTACTTATAAACTGATAACTACCATAGTAGGAATATAGGACATGTGTTCAAACTTAATACGTGTCTGGTACGAGTATATAGCCTACCCAACGAAGACCAAAAACTGCCTCTCCGGGGAAATCTCGCGTATAAGTCAATTTTGGCATAGTTGTAGGGGATGGTGTTTAAGACCACATACTAAAAGTAGGTACTGATGGGTGGGGGTAGAGCTAACGGGTGGGGAGGAGTTTGTGTAAAAGTCCCATTAGTTTTTCGTAAATAACTCGTAAACCACAGCAAAAAATGTTCTAAAACATAAGTAATCTACATAAAATTCTCTACAAAAAAAAAATCTAAATTTTTTTTTAAGTATTGCGATGGATGGATGTTTGTTACTCTTTCACGTAGAAACTACTGAACGGATTTGCATGAAATTTGCCATACAGGTAATAAATACCCTGGATTAACATGTTCTACAGTAAAAAAACGCACTGAGGTCTCTGAACCAGATGATGATACATCTACACTACACAAGCACTATTTTAGTACAGTAAGTACCTACATTATTTTGAGACACCCACTAAATAACATGACTTATATAAAACAAATATTTACTTTATTAATCGTTGGGCAAAGTAACTTATTGATTGAATTTTATAACGGGCAAAGTTATTTAGACAACATTGCCCACATGCGTTATAATAGTAGAAAAGTTCTCACTTACAGGTTCAAATATTGCACTTTGTGCTTTTTGTATTAGTGTTAATAAAATATCCTTCTTTCTTTCTTTATACGTAATTTCTCCACTCTTGGAACTCCAGTTTTATAAATCTAAAGTACAATTAAAATAGTAAATAATTTATTAATTCAGACAAAGTGATTGCATTTAGTCGTTAGGTAACAGTTCATAGTTTGGTTTTTCTAGTAAGCCGTCCTTTTATCAAATGGGCACAGTTTTTTCTGCGAGTACTCGTATCTCCAAGAATATTTATGTTGAGTATGAATATCCTACTTGTGTGAGTTCTTGACTTTTGTTTTTTTAATGTATTTATTATCAGTATGTAATCAAGCGATTTGTTTCAAATTTTAAAGTTGTTCTTTATATAGATTTACATCGCCACTCAAAAATCATATAAATTAAAAAAAAAACAAATAAAAAGACACATTTCTTTTATTTGGTTTTGAAGTAGTGACACCTCTAACTTTTTTTCTAAGAATTAACCATACATTGACCTACTACTTGCCGAAATATCAAAGTTTTGTAGGTGGTACTTCCTATTAAAAATAAGGGACATACGTGGCCTAGTTCTGTATTCAATCGGTGTTTTTAGTGTCATATACAAACTGTTGTTGTTATAATTTGTTATTGGTTATTAGCGTTTAACTCATAAATATGATAAAATTATTAGAAAACTCAAACATAATATAGAGGTGTTTGTATACATACGACATTGATAGAACACTGATTGAATACAAATTGCTGATTTTTGACAGGACCCCCTGTCCCTGTTTGGAGTAACGCCTGGAAAATTTTGATATTTAGGCAAGCAGGCGAGAAAAAATCTAGAAGTTGACACCTCTGTCATGCTGAGGATGCTGGTCTCTTTTTCTGGTTTTTCTGTGCATCTATATTTCAGTTTGTATTTTCCTACCGACTATGGCCTTGTTGTAACAGGATCATAGCGGGTAATATTTGGAATTGGAACTAATATTGACACAAAGTACATTGTGCATTAAGGGCTGTAAAAAGGGGATTATTAACGAGAGTCTATTAGAAGCCTGAGCTTAACTGACTTCAGAAAAAAGGAGGAGGTTATCAATTCGGTTGTATTTTTTATGTTGGTTCTGAATTTGGGCAAAAAACCGTCAACTTTGCCTTAGGGCCATTTTCTTATAAAATCGATTGTCACGAATGAGTATTTTTTGTTCAATAAAGGGCTTATATAACTCTCTATTGTACATAAAACATAAAATAACAGTTATCAGAGCAAAGTACAATGTTTATTTTGTGTTATTAAAATTTAAGTTTAAACGTAAGTGCTTTATAAAATTATAAACGTGGGTAATTTTACTCAAAATAATGTCCACTTGTGATTGAAAAAATTGCCCGCCAGGCAATGTTATGTCCTTTGAATGTTTTATCCGACTGTACGAAGCAAATGAGGTTTTTGGTTTTCAAATAAAAATCGATACCTATCTGCAAATGGATCCATATTTTAGTGTATACCTACCTAAATGAGTATAGGTATTATAAGTTATCTTCAGTTTTGTCTACATTTTGAGAAATATATCTTGCTTAATTTTTAATATTTTGATATAGGTATTTCTCTAGCAAGAAATTACTAATACACTTTTAGAAATGTAGGTGTATTTCATAGGCATAGTTAAATTAAAGTGTACCTAAGAAAATAAAGTTAGGTGAACTTTAGTATTGTGTCACCCGAAAGACGTCCACTGCTGGACATAATAGGCCTCTCCCAAGGCTCTCCACTCAGACCGGAGTACAATAAAGAGTCATTGTATTGTATTGGAATGCAGCTTTGAAAATACTCATAATAACCGAATTTTCACATTTTTCGTAATTTTGGCGATTTTCAAGTTAATAAAAACGAATTACCTAAGTACCTAAGTACATAAAATTGAATCAGTTTGAACGTGGGAAATTGTAACGTCATAGCCTTGTCATAGCAGTCAGTATATGACGTATTCAATACAAACTCCATAACAACGATCGTTTTGACATTTTGAAAAACTTTAGCGGTACCGTATTTCGCCGCGCTGCGCGCGAAAACGCGTCGCTGTCAGATAACGCCTACGAACAAATCGCGGTTGCACGCGATCTATCTCAGAGGGGTCGCGGGGGTGAGGTACAACCGCTCGCGCCGTTTGGCGTGGGTGGACTCTTAAAGTCTGAAATTCCTTCCTTACTTGAAATTATATATAAAGTCAGCATATTTTTTTATTTTTATATGACTGGCTGGCAAACGAGCAAGTGGGTCACTGATGGTAAGAGATCACCACCGCCCATAGACACCTGCAACACCAGGGGGATTGCAGATGCGTTGCCAACTAGAGGCCTGAGATGGGATACCTCAAGTGTCAGTAATTTCACCGGCTGTCTTACTCTCCACGCCGAAATACAACAGTGCAAGCACTGCTGCTTCACGGCGGGATTAGCGAGCAAGATGGTGGTAGCAATCCGGGCGGACCTTGCACAAGGTCCTACCACCTGCTCGTATAACTACGTAAAAAGACTTTCAACTCGAAAATAACCATAAATTTGCTCACTTTTTGTTCTATGATACTTAAACCACTAAAAAACTCGCAAACCCTACCCACGTAGCAGCCCTAAACAGGCCCACTTGTTAGATATTAGGCCATAAATAAGGGGGGGTTGGTAGTCTCAGCACGTAGAGGGGGGCGCGATCGCTTCCGAAGTTTCAGATGTTAAAGTTTTGATGGGAAAGGTCAGATTTATTTACAACTACTTGACATGATTGTGAATCAGCTGAAGTAGGATATATCGGCATTTTGTTGAATGTACATTTATTTTTATTTTATTTATAAAGCGATAAATCATAGAACCGTAAAGCTCGTGGTAATTTTCAAATGTAATTTCGCACATGAATTCCGAAAACTCAGAGGTGCGAGCCGGAGTTTGAACCACGATCCTCTGCTTGAGAGGCCATAGGTCAAACCACTCGGCCACCGCGGCTTCTTCATCGTAAGGAAACCTGCACAAACCTGCGAAGCAATTCAATGGTGTGTGTGAAGTTCCCAATCCGCACTGGGCCCGCGTGGGAACTACTGCCCAAGCCCTCTCATTCTGAGAGGAGGCCTGTGCCCAGCAGTGGTACGTATATAGGCTGGGTTTTTTTTTTTATTTTATTTTAAATCATAGCAATCAATAAATTTTATTTTTAGGAAGTGAGTAAGTACAAAAAATATATTTATAACATTTGTTGCGGTGAGTATCATGCTACTTGACGTTTAGCCAAAATTTTCTAATTAGGAACCAAATCATGCTAATTAGTTATTAGCCAATTGCAAGCAAGACCGTAACGTCAAAAAACCTGACGATACTAACGCCATCTAGCGATATTTTGCCTGTCTTTTAGCCCTCATTCTCAAAAACTCTGTACCACAGTCATCGAACTATAAATAAATAAATTTCATGGGACACTTGACACCAATTGACCTAGTCCCAAACTAAGCAAAGCTTGTACCTACTATGGACACTAGGCAACGGATAAACATACTATATATAGATAAATACATACATAAATACATATTAAACACCCTAGACCCGAGAACAAACATTCGTATTTTTCATACAAATATCTGCCCCGACACGGGAATCGAACCCGGGATCTCAAGCTTCGTATACGAAGACGACCAGATGGCCTAGTGGTTAGAGAACCTGACTATAGTCAGGTTCTCTAACCACTAGGCCATCTGGTCGTCTCAATATATAAGAATAAAAAAAACATAATTTTATTTTTTTTAAACATTTTTAGTTTCGTTTTTTTCAAGCTTGATCCATTTATTTACCCCCTGAAAGCCCTAATATACGAGTAGCAACTCTCATCAAAACCTTTAGAGTACTTTAAACCCATTTCCGAGGTTTCAACAATAATAAATACTTATTATTATTATTATTATTATTATTATTACATATCTGCCCCGGCCGGGATTCGAACCCGGAACCTTAAGCTTCGTAGTCAGGTTCTCTAACGACTTGGCCATCCGGTCGTCCTATAATTTAAAAACATCAGAAAAACTCCTAACTAAAGATACCCAATCGCTATCTAAAAACAAACCTCTTTCATCCCCTCACGAACTTATCGCGATCCCCAAATCCACAATCAAAAACGCATCATATGTGGGTTAACTGCCAAAAACGCCTCAGTAAAATATTCGGCGCGCGTACTCCGAAAAAACGCGTAAGCGCGTGTCGCGCGACGAATGCCGACGGCCGAGTTAAGCCTTGTTTAGTTGAAGCTAGAAATGTGTGAGTTACCGTACATTGTCCTTGATGATCAAGTAATCCTACTATGAATTATAATAAAAAAAATCGACCAAGAAAAAATCACCCCCACTTTATGTCTAGTATGAGAGATTGGGAAGTACCCTTAATTTTTTTTTTTACCTTTTCGTTTTATTTTTACCACTTTGTCGGCGTGACTTGATAATGTATATTCATGCCAAATTACAGTTTCTAGTAAGTACTAACGGTCTCTGAGCTTAGCCGCGGACGGACAGACAGACAGACGGACAGACATGGCGAAACTATAAGGGTTCCTAGTTGACTACGGATCCCAAAAAATATATAATTGATACACAACAAATATATAATTGGTGAACACGAGCAGGCGGGCGGGTTACCTGATGGAAAGCAATCACCGCCGCCCAAAGATATCCATAACAGTTGAGTTACGGATGCGTTGCCAGCTTTTTGAGAAAGAAGTAGGCTAGTTTTTGAAAATGCGTAAGATGGTGATTATGTTTGTTACTAAATATTTCACGCTAAAAAAAAAAAAAAAATAAAGCAATAAAGTATTGAGTATTGAAAATGGCTGGATGGATATTAGTATGTATATAGGTACAGTGGGACATCTGGAATAACACATAGGATACTTTTATCCCAATATTTCTACGCTCACTCACTAGGTTTAGAGTCATAAAATTTGGCACAGTCGTTTTTAGTACAACGTCAATGATTACCCCGATATATTTTCGAGAATTCTCGTGGAAAATTCCCGGATTTTTTAACTGCTTTATCCAATGGTTTACGTGTACGAAACCGCAGTAAACACTAGTTAAAAAATTATAAGTAAGTGGTTCTGCATTGTAATTACATAACCGCGATGATTCTCACACTAAGTAAGGCTGCCTGATGCCTTGTGTTGTTGTTTTATTGTTGTTGCGGCTGCTGATGAACACCATAGCTAGTATTGCCTCCTGGTCGGAGACGTCTTTCCCAGCTCACAAATACGCAAGCATCCGATGCAAATACCATATTGACATTCCATACTTATCTGCCAACAATTATGGTGAATTTTACTATGACAACCTCGACGGTAAGCTTGAAGCCACACTGTAACATGGACGCAGTATCACCCACTATGATCCCCTAAACTAGGATCACCGCTGTTCATCTGAACCACGGTCATTAGTCCCACGTCCGCGGAGCGACGCTGGCTGATTGGGCAAAGCCTCGATCGAAACGGTATAGAGGACTTGGAGCAAGGAGAGAGCGGACAGCGAACAAAACCTTATATCGAGATAGACCTTAAGAGTTTACCTACCTTGCGTGTAAAAAGTTTGATCCACGGTCAAAGTTTGTCCGACCTAAATGCGCGATGCGCTTTAAAAAGCCGCCGCAAAAGTCGCGGGGGCACGCCTTTGAATCGGTACCGCGCGCCTTTGAACGGTCAGTGCGGTCTTGATTTCCCATCACTAAATCTCGCTCGTGACGTCATCGTAGGTACGAATAATTCGACACGCTAGGTTCTCATACAGTTTGAAGCGCTCTTTTCGTCTATCTCGATATAAGGTCTGTGAGCGAACAGTTGCATATTAAAAGAAAGAAACATTTATTCACAACAAAGGACACAAACAGTATTATGAAATGAAATTAAATAATTTATTGCCGAACATGTATTATCTCATAATCTCATAAAGCCGTGGTGAAGTTCCCAATCCGCACTGGGCCCGCGTGGAACTATAGCCCAAGCCTCTTGTTCTGAGAGGAGGCCTGTGCCCAGCAGTGGGACGTATATAGGCTGGGATGATGATGTATTATCTCAGGTCTTAAATTAAACTTGGTGCATTATGTTCTGCCTTTTCCGGCTTGCAAAATCAGTTACTTACTTACTAGAATCGTATACTAAAAACTATTATCACTCAAAAATTCACTGACCGAATAAAAACATTTTTTTAATAACCATTGGTGGGTCATTTTCTGAAAATTATTTATGCTCATGTCACAACTTCTGGGCAATTTATTAAATAGTCTGACAGCCATGCAATACACATTCTTCCTAAATATACTTAGTCTTGTCGTTGGTTGACTTAAATAGGGGTCCTTCCTTGTATTTCGCTTGTTCCCAGTTCCATACAGTTGGACAAGTGCTCATGCTCCTTGACAAACACGCAAATGTCTCTGATGTACATACAAAGGAGTGGAAGCATGTCTAACTCCTTAAAAATTGGTTTACAGGATTCGCCATATTTGCCTCCTACAATTATTAAATACAAATAACTAGAAAACACGTTGTGTGGTTAACTTTTGAATATACACTCAGGGCTTACTATCATTCCCACCTGAATTAAATGACATGTATTGTCCCACCGGACTTCTTAAAGCTCGTTCCAGACAGATGTAATCCAGCGTGACCTTGGGTGACCTTGCTTGTTGCCATCCATGTAGATTGCAGATGTAATCCAAATTATAACATGACCTTTAACGTACTTGGAGGGCGGGCGCGCGATTCCATCTGCATTTCAACGCGTCGATTATATATCCCTTTAGGCGGTGGATTACATCCATCTGAAATGAGTTAGCCCCCACATCACATTGTCATGACATTGATATTAGCGTGCAACCGGATTGCCTTGGAAGCTGTGCTTGGAAGCGTAGGTTCAAATCCTACCGACTGCGCCAATTGTTATGTACTGGGCAAGAAGTGAAAAATGGACTTGCTTCCAAGACGCTTTAAACAAGTAACAAATGAACTGTCATTTTTTTATTCGACTGGATGGCAAACGAGCAAGTGGGTCTCCTGATGGTAAGAGATCACCACCGCCCATAAACATCTGCAACACCAGGGGTATTTGCAGATGCGCTGCCAACCAAGAGGCCTAAGATGACATACATCATTTCTATGATCATCCAGTCTAATTAATGATATTACGGATAACTCGCGTTTTAAATCGAGTTTAGCTTGACATGTTTTGGGCTAATTCGTAGCCCTTTTTCCTAGGAGCAACGCTACTCGGCGGCTGCCGCAACACGCGCACTACCCGCCACCACTGCTAGCGCGACTACCCGACGAAACGAACACCGGCGCACACCTAGCCGCATCCGCTAAACTCGATTTAAGACGTGAGTTATAAATCCGTTAGAATAAATTCAAATTCAAATTCAAATGATTTATTCAGTAAATAGGCCGCAATGGGCACTTTTACACGTCATTTTTTTAAACTACCAGCGCTTTCGGAAAGACCATCATTGCCAAGAAGAATGCGCCGCAAGAAACTTGGCAGAAAGTCATATCATTTAATATGAGTATCTCAAGGTAGTTTCATGTTAAAAAACATCCAGTCTACTTTCATATACTCCATTAACGACTTAAGATGGCACCTTAGATCGCTGCAGCCCCACACTCGCAGCACACAACAAAATGTTTGTGCAACCACTACAGTTTGTTGCACCACGTTGCACCCACACTGCAACGCCGTCTCCACTTGCAGACTCATTTGATTAAGTGCCCATTCGCTACCTACTCGAAATGCTATTGTCCCGGTAAACCGGTTTACTTGAGATCACTACCGTATACTAAGTTATTTAGTGACTGTGGCTAAATTGAGGTAAGAAGTAGATTAACTTGCGAGCTTTTAGGTAAAGGTGAACTCGCGTGAGTTTTCTAATTTTTCTTGGAAAATGATGGTATTACAAATCAGTTTTTAATACAAGCTATTTTGCAAGTATACTATTACCATTAACCATTGAAGAGTTCCGTCCTGCTGAGACGATTCTGGGCAGACTACCAGGATGTCACTGCCAGATTACCATATATTGTATTGTCACTGGATTTACTGAAAGTGGATCAAAATTCAGCTGCAAGATTTGACCCGTACATACATAGGAACATTACCATACCATACCAGATGTTAGACATCAGAGGTAGCATGTTGAACGGTTGTGTTACTCTGAAGATGAGCTCTGGTTGAGGCCTAAACGCGTCAGTGTAGTGTGATGGTGTTGATAGATGAATTTGTGTTATTTATGTGTGTACAGTGTGGAAGCGGAGGAACTGCATGCATATTTTTTGAGAGAGAGGTCAGACAAACGAACTAGTCGGTCACCTGATGTTAAGTGATCAGATCACCACTTTCCATAGACACCCGCAGCGCTTTACGCGATGCTAGTGCGTTGTCGGCCCTGCAGAAAATTGTACACTCGCCTCTTAAAGGCACGCTCGTTCCAGATTTTACGCACAAACTCGTAGGTAAGGTAAGTTTGCAGGCAAGCAAGCAAAGTTGCAGGTAAAACCTAGTTCCCATTAAAATGAACCAAACCTTAAGCAGCCTTCCCATCCATCTAACCATACCATTATCCCAGCAAACACTTACCTGAAACTGTTTCGCCATTTCCATACTATTTCCTCTCTCCAAACCAATCGAGAATTCTTTAACAAAGGCAATCAAGTGTCGCGTCTAATGGGCTAGCTGTCTCTGTCGCTCGGCAAACGTCGCCGATTGTCGGCCACTGATGGGCTTTCGGCTATTCCAGTGCTGTTGTAACAATTGGGAATTGGATTCGACTGAAGGTACAATGTAACGGAATTCGTGGCAAGTAAAAATATAAATAGTATTGTACCTTTTATGTAACACTAGCTAATTATGGCTTGGTTTTCTTGAGCCATAAACCTAATTTATAAATTAAAATACTCGGATTTTATAAGATATAAAAATCGTGGTAGTCGTGTCTATCGTGGTCACTTCTGCTGCCGACTGTGCACTGTAATAGTTATTAATTCTTATATCTACGTTTCTCTTTAACATTTCAATACGACTAGGTATAGTTAGTGTTTAGTTTTAGTTTTTTTACTAAGGGATCCCACACATCCCTTTGTTATTATTATTCTTTTCTTGTATTTTTTTTTCTTTTTCTTGGAGTTTTTGACTATATTATTTGTAATTATTTTATTTTGAAAAAATGAATTTCTGCCAAGTTTCTTGGGGCACATTCTTCCTGGCAATGATGTTCTTTCCGAAAGCACTGGTAGTTTAAAAAAACCGGCCAAGATCGTGGCGGACACGCCTAAAATAGGGTTCCGTAGCCATTACAAAAAAAAACAAGTATCTTCACGGCACTTACGTCCTTTTGTTGAGAAGCGCAGTTTTTCGGAAATAACTCAAAAACGGTAACCCGATCATGTTGAAATCAATTTTCGTTGAAAGTATTTATTAAGCGTTACATTTGCATAGTTTTTGCATATTTTTTGGACAAACGGTATTCAGTATTCAGTCATTTATTGCTTTAAAGAATTATATTGTTCAATTCAGTGAATTACACTTTGCGATTGCGAGAGCGATTATATCCGGAAATCTTCACTTAATTAATTTTTTTTTTTTGAGAAACCTTAATATCTTTTCAAAAGAGCTGTCGAACTACACGTGCCACACGTTGATTCGAGTTAAAAATGTTTTTTTTTCAATTGCTGTTACGTGTATGGAGTGCCCATGCACCCCCCCCCTAAAAATATTTATTTTGTAATTCAACTACAAAACCAAACAGCGGATTTTACAAGACATCTGTACTCGAAATTTCATTGATATGACATCTTGTAGTTTTCGAGTAAAATGCCTGTGACATACGGAGGACGGACAGACAGACAGATAAACGGACTTGACGAAACTATAAGGGACCCTAAAAATTACGTGTATAAGTGCCCATAAGTATACTGAATAAATGACATGAATTTGAATTTAACTTGACTTACAATTTATCTTAACAACTATGTAGGATCTTAAGTTCTTCCATGTTTACTTACTCTTGAACTATTTGTTGTTTTAATTTTGAGTTAATAAATTATTCAGTTATTACAAGTAATTAGTTATTAACTTATAGCTGCTCCCGTCTTCACTCGACCAAGACAAAATCTCATTTGCAACTCAACTATCCCAAACATTGCAACTAATTTATATATATACTTATCAAAATAAACGAAACATAAAGTCAGTCGATAACTAGACGCGCGAAATGGAGGGAAAGGGGCCTATTAATATTTATAAGGCGAATTCAAATGGGTGCGAAAAACGAAGGGCTTCTAACTCCTTAACTGGTGATTCGTAATAGACCCCGGAAAGTGTAAGACATTTTGGTAACTTGTAAAACAACTAAATTACTCTGGGCTACCACTTTTACTTTATTTTGTTTTTAACTATGAGATGGATGAAACAAGCAAGCGGGTCATCTGATGTGAATTGAGAGAGTACTTACTAACAGCCAAATATGTGGTCTACCACATTAAAGTTGATAATCGTTTGCATGTCATAAAACAATAATGAAGAAAGAGCGTACTCCTACCTTAAAGGCCGGCAACTCACTTGTGACTCTTCTGGCGTTGCAGGTGTCCATGGGGCGCGGTAATCGCTTACCATTAGGCGATCTGCCTGCTCGTTTGCCCCTATACCATAAAATAATAATAATAATAATGCCAATTAATAGATGAGTCTGTCAACTTGAAAAGTTCGACTTCAGCTCCGTTGCTGTCCTTTTCAGAAAGAGTTCTTTTCTTGAAAGCCCCAGTGTCATAGTTAGAAACACTGCTGACGGAAGCTAACTGCTTAGTTTTATTAAAAGCATTAGAAATCAACTATCAAATCTGGTAGTTCAACACTAACATTAAAAAGAATGCCCCAAAATACTTACTTGTTGATTGTTGAAATTTAAAAATGACCATACCTGTAACAATAACATCACATCATTAGCTTCAAATTTGCAATATTAAGGGGCTGTTCCACCATCCATTGATAAGTGTCAACTGACGGTTAAATGAGATGCCGTCTCTATTGTTTTGTTCGAATAGACGGAGACGGCATCACATTTAACCGTCAGTCAACACTAATAAATGGATGGTGAAACACTTTGCTGATTTGGGACCATTTCGTGACATTTTTTATTTTTTTTATTTGACTAGATGGCAAACGAGCAAGGGGGTCTCCTGATGGTAAGAGATCACCACCGCCCATAAACATCTGTAACACCAAGGGTATTGCAGATGCGTTGCCAACCTAGAGGCCTAAGATGAAATACCTCAAGTGCCAGTAATTTCACCGGTTGTCTTACTCTCCACGCCGAAACACAACAGTGCAAGCACTGCTGCTTCACGGCAGGATTAGCGAGCAAGATGGTGGTAGCAATCCGGGCGGACTTTGCACAAGGTCCTACACACCTGCAAAAACAGACTGAAAAGACATGCACAACTATAAATATTTTTTCGTTATTTTAGTTTTATGTCTTTTTTTCTTTCAAACAGCCCCTAAATGTATCACATTTTTTTTTTATTTAATTTCCAATACTTTTTTTTTGCTGGCTGGACGTGGACGTGCACTGTCATCGTAATCACATTTTCATGCCAAATTTCAAATCAATGCCATTAACCGTTGAAGAGTTTTGTCCTGCGGAGACGATCCTGGCCAGATCATAAGAATTTAACTACCATAATATAATTGTATTTGACACTAGATTATATAAGTATTTTTTTTTATTCGACTGGATGGCAAACGAGCAAGTGGGTCACCTGATGGTAAGCGATTACCACCGCCCATAGACACCTGCAACACAAGGGGGATTGCAGATGCGTTACCAACCTAGAGGCCTAAGATGGGATACCTCAAGTGCCAGTAATTTCACCGGCTGTCTTACTCTCCACGCCGAAACACAACAGTGCAAGCACTGCTGTTTCACGGCAGGATTAGCGAGTAAGATGGTGGTAGCAATCCGGGCGGACCTTGCACAAGGTCCTACCACCTGCTAAAAAATAAAGTATGGTAAAGTTTTGCTCTATTAGGTAAGGAAGTGGTCAAAAAAGTAAGTCGTGGTGGCCTCGCGGTTTTGACCTTTTAAGTAAAGGATCGTGAGTTCGAATTCAGGCACTTCTGAGTCAAATTCAAAAGACACGTGCAAAACTATATTTCAAATTTATCACGAGCTTTAAAGTGAAGGAAAAATCTTGAAGAAACTTGCACAACCCGCGAAGTAACACAATTTAAAGCCCAGACCCTTTAATTCTGAGAGGAGGTGGGACGTATACAGACTGGAATGATGATGAATGTGGTTTTTTTTTATTTATTCGACTGGATAGCAAACGAGCAAGTGGTTAGCAAATATCAAAACCACAACAGGCTAACATTATAGTAACACGCGCACTTTAGGTAATTTTATTTTACAAGATTTTATTTAGTTCTGTAATCAATATCTTGGCAAGTTAAATTCGACCAACTTTTAGTAGTCAGATTGACTTGAAATTTGGTATTCTTATGTATATTGCGTGACAATACAATAATTTGGTAGTGACATCTTGGTAGTCCAGCCAGGATCGTCTCCACAGGACGGAACTCTTCAACGGTTAATGACATAAACTTGAAATTTGGTATGCAAATGTAGTTTGGGTGACAGTATAAGTACAGTCAATAAAAAGTACATTCCGCAAAAAATCTTGTATCAGAAATTAAATTTTCACCAAACTTATTTAATTAAAGACTCCTCATATTCTTAAGTCTATAGAAAAATGAGAATAATCAAAGCGCGTGATGCACGAAGTCGAAATTGCTTCCGTTTTAATTTTAACATCTATTTACATTATTTTAATTTGATAGGCAATAAAATATGCTTAATAAGATTTTTACCAAGAGGTATAAATCAGTAAAGAAAATATTTCAGCCAGTCTTGGAAATAAGTGTTCGTCTAACAATGCCCACGACGCAAAAAGAGCGGTATTATAGATTGGTAATATTCGAAATTAAAAGATTGTCATGAAGTTTTGAACAAAGATTAATAAAAACTTAATATATTTCGTAACTTACTCTTTAATGTTATAGTTACTGTACATAATAGATGTATGATTTTATGTATTTTGATATTGCTCTAATTTGCTATACATTGCTCTAACTTATGCAGGTGTAGGACCTTGTGCAAGGTCCGCCCGGATTGCTACCACCATCTTTCTCGCTAATCCTGCCGTGAAGCAGCAGTGCTTGCACTGTTGTGTTTCCGCGTGGAGAGTAAGACAGCCGGTGAAATTACTGGCACTAGAGGTATCCATCTTAGGCCTCTAGGTTGGCAACGCATCTGCAATACCCTGTGTTGCAGATGTTTATGGGCGGTGGTGATCTCTTACCATCAGGAGACCCACTTGCTCGTTTGCCATCCAGTCGAATAAAAAAAATAAAAAAAAAACTTCTTATATCTAATCCTTATTCCTGTCTAATGTAAAGGTTACCTGGAAGAGATTGCTCTGAAGCGATGAGGCAAGCCTATTGCTTACTTGTAAAAGCTCTGTATACATGTTTTTATGTACTACTATGTCTTGGTGATCAAAAGAGAGTCATTGCATTATGTTGTACTTTTTTAGGTCGGGTAATTTAAAACAATTTTAATAAACCT
>NC_133480.1:15541649-15629829 GCF_025370935.1 Choristoneura fumiferana
ATATTTATTATTTATTTTAATATTGTGAAGATTTTGAGCTTAGATGTTTGGATGTTTGTTACTCAATCACGTCTAACCGCTGACCGATTGAGATGAAATTCGGTGCACAGATAGTTTGAGTCCCGGAGAAGGGCATAAAATAGTTTTTATCCCTGAAAATTGCATAGTTCCTGCGGATAGCGATAAACGAATACTACGCGGACGGAGTCGCAGCAACAGCTAGTATCGATAGTATGATTATTAATAAGGCTAGAGTGAATAGTCGTTTCTGAACATACCTGAGAGTTCAATCACTGTGCATTTATGGTAAAAAAAAAAACACTAATTGTTTAGTGGGAAATTATTCCGAGTAACGTCACACAACATACACTTTTTACTTGTCTCGGGCCCCGACTTCCGAATTTTCTAGATGCGCTTGTCATTCGAATTTTTACGAACTTCGAATTTTTAAGATGCGATTGATGATTCAAAAATACGGAAATATTATTATTTTTCCACCAGAATCCACCAATTGCTCTCGATTAAATAAAATTTAACTCGGTGACCATCCGTTCCAGCTGCCAGAACATTCCTACCGTTAAAAAAAAGACATTCTTAGGACGTATATTAACAGCGGTAAACGAGTATTACTGAAATCTGCAATTAAGGGCGGAAGTCTTTGCGATCGGGCTTTCGATCCCGGGATATCCTATCGCATTCTAGGATGAGATTATAGTGGATAAGACAGGGCAAAAAATAAGGAACCAAAGTTATTTAGTTGTTTGTTCTTGCAGTGAACTCCGCCGGCCGCTTGTAGACGTCCGTTGTTTTCTCCGGACAACGAACCGTTTTTTGCAGTGGTGTATAGCTTCGTCGCCGGACAGTCCGGTGCATGTACCATCAGCCAAATAATGGTCTATCAATTTTTAAATTTACTTAAATCTAATTAAACTAAGACTCATAACGGATTGTTATATTCGTTCGAAGTCAAAACTAATCCATTATGCTGTGTAACAACAAGTTACTTGCACCTACTTTGTATTGAGCGCTGCAATTGTCTCGAGTGAATTTAACTTCTACCCACATGGCGTTCAAAAAAGTGTCTTCCTGTGTGCCTTGCTATTAAATCGTTTATAAACTCTAAATGTTAAATGATTTGTTAGTTATGAGCTAAATAATTTCTTTGCTCACCCGCGACTTATGTAGCTGATTTGTGCAGGATATGCAATAAATGAATTGCTAGTTGTTGTAGTAAAGTTGCGCGACTGTGTTGCTAATTGTAAGTACAAACACAATATTAAATGTATAGAATTTAAGTTTTAAAAGTTGCATTTAGTTTAACTTGGTGTATTTTCGGTGCTCGCTGATACTGTAATGTTTAAGCATTTTCTCAATAAGTGAAAATGTAAATTTCTTTGAGAAATAAAGTTCTTTAACCATAAACGAGTTCTTATGTAATGAATATGTCGCTAAAGTCGAACTTTCAAGTTGACAGACACGTCTATTGACATTATTGTTTTGTGACATGCAAACGATTATCAACTTTAGGGTGGTAGACCACATATTTGGCTGATGGTACACACATTCATTAAATAAATAAATAAATAAATATAACGGACAATTAACACAATTAACTAGTCCCAAAGTAAGCTTATAGCAAAGCTTGAGTTATGGGTACTAAGCAACGGATAAATATAATTATTTAGATAGATACATACTTAAATACATATTATTCATTAAAAGCAAAAAAAAACTTTAGAAGCTTTTTAAACTGCTCCGCTGGAAAAGTTTTTTTTTAGTTGTGTCACTATCCGACTAAAGCAGCGATATATAACTGTCTGATAAATATAAACCTAAGCCATGTCCATACTAACCTGCGCGTCACCAGCGCATACGTTTAACGCGCTTAAGGGCAGGTGATCGGGAAGCATTCGACGTTGACCAACACGCGAGTGGTCAATCGCTAATTGTAGTAGCATTAAGAAGTTTTAGAAATGCCCATTCAGCCAAGGGTTCATCGTGTTTTTCTTGATTTCCGTTAACTTTTAAAGACTCCGGTCATCGATAGAAAATAATCAATTAGGCCACTTAAAAAATTTTTTTTTTGAGGAAAAGTGCCATTTTTTTCATTCTAATTTTGCAGTCATTTTTAAAGGTCATATCAAAAAAATCACAATTGATGAGCGATTTTGACATGACATAATACAGAAACATCGAAAAACTCACTTTTCAACTGTAAGGTTGTCATTTTGACAGGTGACAGCAAGAGTTTTCGAGTCAATGTTTTTTGTATCTCATAATTCGGCGTTTTTTCATTTGACTTAAGGACATTTAAAATAATCTCCGTTTGTGTAGATCGTTTACAGGAATATGGATTAAATAATTATTTCTCTTAATGGTTGGTTTGGAAAGTAAAAATTTGGATTTTGACTCTAGTGATGTCCTTCAAAAAAAAAAATCGTACATGGCAACAGTGACAGCTCTACGAGCATGAGCCGCGTTTTGGTGAGCAGCCATTTTGATTGATGTTGAAGAGTAGTTGTGTTCTAAGTGGGAATTATTTTCTGTTTTTGGTGAGTTCCTCTTGATGGACCTGGTAAAGGCGTCTGAATACGCTGTCAGCGTTTCTCTTACTTATTTTACATTTTTTTTCAGTGAGGTATTGTGTGTGTGTGACGTGGAGCGACTCACGTAGTGTCTCCGGAATTCATTGGTATGTGGACAAACCATTGAGCCCTGCCTTCCCTTTGGTCGACAACTCTAATCTCGATCTTTGCTTGTAGATCGCTGTGGTGTCCAAAGTCTTGCGCCTTCGTGGAGTAGACAGCGTGACCCAGGCGCGCTAAGCAAGTCTGCATTTCCTCCACGGTGCGTGCTTAACTAATTTCCAAATTTCATGGTGGTCTGTCAACCAGGCTAAGCGAGCTGGTCCCTTCTGTCCTTGAGGGACCCACTGGAGTTATTTCTAATCCATGATCCGTCCACAGGAGGTGCTAAGACACGGGCTGAAGTGTGGTTGTTGTGGCTTCGTGTAGAAGTGTTTTCAAGGAGCCCTGGCGGCTGTGGAGCTGGTTGGCCTGCCCAGCGTGGTTTACTGTCGGTGGCGCTGGACGTCGAGCACGAGGCGGCGTCCTAGAGTGGCCCACAGTGGCCTGCAGCCAGGTTTGGCAGCTTCGGAGCCGAGGTATAGGAGTAACCTTTATTTAGATTATACAGATAGTTAAGTAATCACAATCACTGGCAATTGCATTCACGACCTTAGTTTTCATAAGGAAGTAGGATTTAAATTATACACAGTGTTTGTATTGGTTGATGGAGCGGGATAATTGTGAGTATCCTTACAAATAAACATCTTGTTGCACCAAAACCTTGGTTTAATTCCTCACCTGCAGCGACCCGCTACCCTGTGTAGAAATTTCATTACACAACCTTTTTTCTTTTAATAAATAAAATAAAATATCGTGGGACACTTGACACCAATTTTATTGACCTAGTCCCAAACTAAGCAAAGCTTGTACTATGGATACTAGGCAACGGATAAACATACTTATGTAGATAAATACATACTTAAATATATATTAAACACCCAAGACCCGAGAACAATCATTCGTATTATTCATACAAATATCTGCCCGGCTGGGAATCGAACCCGGGACCTCAAGCTTCGTAGTCAGGTTCTCTAACCACTTGGCCATCCGGTCGTCAAAGTTCTTACTAGATATGACAGCGAATTGAAAACACTTTAGTTACGGACTTAAAAAAGTGAACTTCACTGTTATCTGTGCTACTTAACTATTTTAATTTTTGTTTTTTTTTAACTGTAGGAGTTAGAGCACTAGTGTTGTGAAGTAACAATCGCCATTTTAGTCCACAGATCAGCTATCGACGTACTAAATTTTATCAAAATGTATCAAGCAGTTTTTGCATGAAACAGATCAAACATCAATATAATCCTTTTAAACTTTCGCATTTACAATCGCATGTACATGTAGCTCCATTAGGAAGGCAGGTACATTCGTCTGCCTTATCCGGACATGTCTATCCACTCCTAGGTCTGTACAACGAGCTTGTTCGGTGGTAGCAGTTCTAATTGACGACCCAATTAACAAGTGACGAAAAAATATCGTCAATGCCCCATTTCCCGGAAACCGGCTGTACTACGGACATTCCGTACTTTTGAAAACTGTTAATATATCTGATGACCTATTTGTCAAATGATGGTCATTGGTCATTAATACTGGGCATAATATACCTAATGAGCGTGGATCTAAGAGGGTGTACTTAGAAAAAAGTCGTATCTTAATCAAAACAACAACAAAATTGACCCTTAATAACTGCAAGTATGTGTTTGTATGCGTTGTGTGTGATTGCATGATTGTATCTCCTTGACGCTAAAAAGGCTGGACGGGTTCCGATAAAATTGGGTTTGTAAAGAAGAAAAGAAAAAATATATTTATTTGGTCACATTTAGAAATACAAAAACAAACAAACATTTTGTTTTGTTTTTAACCCCCGACGCAAAAAGAGGGGTATTATCAGTTTGACCGCTATGTGTGTTTGTGTGTCTGTCTGTCTATCTGTGGCATCGTACCTCTTAAACGGTCGGACCGATTTGAATACCGTTTTTTTTTTGGTTGTTTTTGTCTCAGTTTGTATTTTCGATATGGTTTCACGTACGTTTAAAAGACAAATTTGGAGTTGAAATAAAAAATACAAAAAGACTCTTCCAATCATAATTTGATTGCTTAGTAGCGACATCTCTTGTCTGGGTTTGAATCGAAAGAAGTCTCGGAGCGGAACATAGATGTCGCTAGTGCTGCTGCATAAGTAGCGTAGTAGAAATAAGCAACCTGAGATATGTATGCATAGGAAAATTCGTGTCTAGATTCCTGTAGCTGGTTTAATAGCAACACATAACGTTAATGTTTATTCGATATACAGTTATTATTTCTGTTCTGGTTTTTCTGGTGGACCATGATCAATGAATGATTTTCGTTATAGTTTAAGAATCGATCAATCATTGACCAATTATCACATAATCTTTCTGATCTTAGTGAAATAATATGAAATTACTGAAAATATATTTTATTTTTTGTTCGTGTATGTACTACAACATTTGTTTATTAGCTTCAATCAGTTAAGCATATAAATATATGTAGCGATCAAACAACTATCCAATCAATTTCATCGATACAAAAATAATATATTCTGTGGTACTCGCAGCATTAATTCCCTTTACATAATTCAAATACCAAACGTTTAATATACCAATAAATTAAGATTAAATATCAATTAAATTAAACTACTTTGGATTAATTATACCGGTCAGTATAAATAATAATCCTGTCCAGTATAATTAACAATGGCGATGTACTAGCCGAGATCGCGGTTTCGCTTGCATTTACTAAGCGATTAATCAATTTCATTTTATAATTTAATAGCTGTTCCCCGCGACTTTGTCTGCGGGTGATTTGTTTATCCATCCCGCGGGAACTATGCATTTTTCTGGGATAAATACTATTTTTACGTGCTTCTTAGTCTCAAACTCTCTGTTTCAAGCTCTTCATGACAATTTAATTTAAGCCCTTCTTTCGCATTTATAATTTTAGTAAGTAGTTAGTTAGGTACGGCCACCTGTTCTCCGTATTATATGGCTTACGTCCTATCCTGCTTCTAGGATCCTCCTTTTTTTACGTATCTCCTCGAAATCTTGAACGAGATGGACAGATGACCTGGTTAAAGCCGCGTTCACAGTGGATGCAGGTTGCTTTCAACCGAAACAACTGAAGGTAAGTATATGGGGGAGGCAACAGTGGAAGTCCTACTGCATAATGATGATGACTAAATAAGCGTATTGACATTGACTATCCAGTCACCAATGTATGCGTGCCTGTCTGGCATTACAAGGTCAACTAGCAGTCCTAAAAATCAATGATGCAGCGGAAACCAATACGACTGAAATGACTATTTTATTTATATTTCTTAAACATTTTGTGTACGCGCAACAGAAACTTTTTAATTTGTTTATTTGTGACTTCGAATTTTCATTAAGCAATAAAACATGTCTCCGATAATCGAGTCATGTCACAACACTCTATTCGAAATCGGAGAATCGATTGGCGCCAATCGAATTAGCATCGCGAGACAGCGATACACCTGCTTTGCGGCTGTACAAAGAGAAGACTATTGGAGGTCAGAGGCGACAGTTTTGTGATCGCCACACCTGCGTACAAATATAACAAATGCGATACAGGGCAAGCAAATTACGTTAAAACAACTTTAATTTCAGCATGTCATACAATAATTTCAGCAAGCAGCATTTTGCCATATTTAATAAATAAAAACTTTATTTCAAAAAGTTTTATGCATGAATCTTAAGCAATATATTTTATCACATTCAAACTCAAACTCACAACATTTATTGACATAAAAAACACGTAACAAAATGCTTAAGATTCATCCATTGCATTTTAAATTAAAAGAAAGTTTTTATTTATTAAATATGGCTAAATGTATTGCTGAAATTATTGTATGACAATATTATAAGTTGTTTTAACGTAATTTGCAAAATAAAATAAATTAGTGATTCGATTTTGTTCTTTAAAAAAAACTTACATGTTTTTCTTTTTTTATTTCAATGTTTACGGTATAGGATACTACCGCACCGTAACAAAATCAGCAGCACTAATTATTTCAACTGCTACATTTATTTGTAATCGCCGCGCGTAAACTTTGTCGCTTCTGCATCAATTATACCACATAAGGGCTTATCTAAAATCGAAAGACATTAAATATTGTTAAGTTATAAATCTAAGAGGCGATCGCGATCCATTACATTGACAGGGCGCTGGCTAATTTACGGTTACTGTTTTAATTATAATTTGACGATAAAAACAAGGTTTCGGCGCGTCTTTTAATGATTTGTGACAGGGTGATAATTTAGTGAGATTTTTGATAATTTGACTCGTCTGCTCTGGTGAACTAGGTTATCTATGTTATAGTGTTGTATTTATTAAACTCGCATAATTATCTGACACGCTTGTTACGACTTTGATTACGTCAAAAGGTAGGAAAATGAATCAAAAAACACCTAAAAACAATTGAGGGCCAAAATTATTCTAACTGAACCACAGTTTCAAACATGAAATGAAATGTTTTTTTTTGCGTAGAAACTCCTAACGTTATTGTACTTAGCTTAAATTAACCATTTTTGAATTTAATTTACCTACAATTTTCAAAAATCTACCAACCAATAAACTCATCATCATCATGTCAGCCGAAAGACGTCCACTGCTGGACATACGCCTCCCCCAAGGCTCTCCACTCAAACCGGTCTTGTGCTTCCCGCACCCACCGCGATTCCACGATCTTAACCAGGTCGTCACCATCTTGATGGAGGCCTACCGACAGCCCGTCTCCGGTCCGCGGACGCCATTCGAGAACCTTCTGTTGTGAAGCAGCAGTGCTTGTACTGTTGTGTTTTGGCGTGAAGAGTAAGACAGCCGGTGAAATTACTAGCACTTGAGGTATCCCATCTTAGGCCTCTGGGTTGGCAACGCATCTGCAATACCCCTGGTGTTGCAGATGTTTATGGGCGGTGGTGATCTCTTACCATCAGGAGACCCACTTGCTTGGTTGCCATCCAGTCGAATAATAAAAAAAAACTTTTTAAATTAATGAGTAACGAATTAGTTCGGAATACTGCGTGTAAATCGACACACAATTGGTCATTTTTTATTTACAAATATAATCCAGTTGTCAATTTAAAAGCGACGGCTAACCAGCTCGATTGGTAAGTTCGATGCGCGTGGGCACAGGACGCAGCGTTTGCGCGCAATCAATTTTATTGCCGACTGGTATTCGCTGCTTATCTGTGCACTGCGGGCCCCAGGAATGTGTATACCAATTATAATAATTATATTATAAGGTGTTTAAAAAATATTTATTTGTAATTGAATTACATAATTTCTATGATAATGGTATCTACTGGAGACTGTTTGTAACACAGTGAAAACTAACACAGTCTCCAGGGTTCATATTGCTATTATACATGTGTTTTGAACAATAAAGATTTATTATTATTATAAGTAATTCTGAAGCAAAGTAAAATCGTAACTAAAATAAATAGCTGTTTAAAAATATATAATACCTACTATTATATTAAATTTTGATAAAAAAAAGTTTACAGTTATTGAAATATAAGCCTATTGCCGGCAACTCCGTCTGCGTAGAATTCGTTTATCGCTATTCCGCGGGAACTATGCAAATTTTCCGGGATAAAACTATCCTTTGTAAGTACTTCCTCGCTCAAACTATCTGTACACCGAATTTCATTTAAATCGGTTCAGCGGTTTACACGTAAAGAGGTAACTAATAATCAAACTTATAAACTTTCGCATTTATAATATAATATTAGTGCAATAGTAATAATCGCAATTAAGTCTTAATAAAAAATTAAATGGTTATTTAAACGGTTATTCAAAGTAAAAATAATAATGAAGTACATAATGTCCTTATTGCCACCAAACCTAACCAAGGTGCTCATAATTATCTGAAAACATTTCTGTTGATTACAGATGGTTGTGGAATACGTCCGGCAGAAGAGCGGATACACCAAAGAGTTTCAGCTGCAGTCGCGCCACTACGTGCACTTCAGCTCTTTTGTGGTTTGCGTGCTGCGGCTGCTGATGGAGACCATTGCGAATGCTGCCTGCTGGTCCTAAGAAAGAAAGAAAGATTGATTTCAGTTCCATCAGTACCGCCACTTTACTTACAGTAATAAAAATTCAGATCTATTGTCAAGAAGACATTAATATCTAAGGCGTATTATAAAGTTAATGATTATATCATGGGCAGGGATATTTGGAAATAATTCCGAGCCGCATTGGCGATCCCTTCAAATAGCGAACCTACTGTGTTAAAAATAAAGTTGTGTTAAATACTTGTGATGTATAGATACCTATCATCTAATAATATTGTAAATCTGTTTAAAAAATATATATACCTCGTTGAGTTTCTTGCCGGATTTTTCTCAACAGAGGTTTTTCCGAACCGGTGGTAGATATTTTTTGACATTCATAAGTGCTTGTTGTAGCCTACATTGAATAAAGATATTTTGACTATGACTTTGACTTTGACTTTGAGTGCCACGAGAGTTAAAGTGAATAATTAGGTACACACAGCTACAAAAAGAACTGATTGCACAAAAGGAGAATAAATGAGTACTTAAATGTCAAAATCCTGCTGTCATTACACGACTTGGTGTAGCTGTGTGTGTATTCACTTAAACTCTCGTGGCACTGCCTATAATACTAAAAGTAAATTAAGTGAAACGAAAGGACACCAAAAAGGGCTTTCAATTAGCATATGCTATACGTCGACGTTAATGACGCTTATAAAGAATTGTCAGTTTTATTTGGTGTACCAATAAATTTGTCCTAGCGGTGACTGAAGCTAGGTAACCTCCAAAAATTAGAGGCAAATGAGTGATGATATGAATTGATAGAGGAAACAATGTCTGGTGTCAAATTGTACGTGATCTGAGTCATCAGAACGAGACGGCAATAACAGCGCGTACACTGTTACTTAAAACGCCACAAGCCAAAAATGACGTAAGCGTTTATACAGCGGCTTTGCTAGCAATGTGTCAGAATTAAAAAAAAAACTAATTTCGTTGCTAAGTAATGAGTTTTTGTAGACAAAACAATTTTTAATTCATCCTTTTTTTGCTGACTGTACTTGGATCGTCATCCAACCTATATTGTCTTTACCAAAATCTGGTAATCACTAGAAGTGGATGAGATTCAACTTGCAATATTTAATCTGAACTAAACAGACTAACGTACATAATAAATAAAATAAAAAGCTGTTGTAAAAGCTTATATCGATTCAAAGATTTTGACTATAAATTGATGTTTTTGGTCATATTTTCCACACACAATATTGCTATACCTACTGTCATACTGGTACCAGTACATAGCTTCAAACTTACGACAATTTTATGTACAAAATAAAATTAAAAAATATTTTCAAGTGGTTGCTTATATAGATTTTTAGGAATTGAAGCTATAAGCTACATAAAATTAGGTGCCGTTTTTTGCAAGGGGGTTTATTTACTTTTGCTTCTCGACCATTTTTAATTTGATTCAGACATTATTTTGCGGAGATCCATGTTTATCCCGCACTAACAATACTTGTTATAGCTAAGGAGTTAGGTTATGGGTTATAGTTATCAGGTAAAGCCAAACCTAACGTTTATTTCAAGGAGTGAACTATCTTAAACTCAATTCCCTATGTTATTATACGACCAGACGCGATAATTTAGAGTAATCCAGTGTAATGCGATGTCAGTAGCGGATTAGCCAAATAGTTAGCCGTCCTACATAGCTTGTTGAATGAATCATACGACTTATATAAGTCGTATATATATGTGCGGATAACATTGTCTAGCTCAAACCTTTGGCTAACAAATATCGTAGAATGTAGGTCTAACTTTTCGCAACGGGCTAAAGTGGATTTGGGTGCCCTTTCTTACGTCACTTAGAACAAAATGAAAGCCAAATGCAAAGTGATTAGGTCTACGAGGACTGGTTGGAAAGAATCCGAAACAACAATAAAAAAATAATACAAGGTAATGTTTCACAGAAACGTCATTCACGGTCTTTCTTTGTTTTAAAACGACTTATAATAATTAACGTCGCTGTTAAAAACTTATAGAAGTTTGAGATTTGTTACATTTTCCTGAAAATGAAGAAAACTGAGGTTTGTGCTGTTATAAAAAAACGTAAAGTAGACAAAACCACCGACAGACAATTAGAAAGTTTTAATTTTTTCCTACGGTCGACTCACGCTTAACCTTTTGCCCTTTTGAGTTTTCAACTCTGAGCGTTTTGCCGAAAAAAAATTCTTTTCCATATCGTAATTTATAGCCTTGTAATATTCTGTAGCGCCAGCTGTGACGTCACTTTGACACCTCACATCGATTCCTCGAAGTCGACTCAAACAGGGATAATAATCGACTCGGCTGTAATGGCATTCATTACGTCGCGCCATGATTTAAGGCGCGCACACACGCTGTAAGGCGCACGCCCACAGTAGCGATCGGCCGGCTAGATCGGCCCGCCCGCTTCGCTGACCGACCGGGTTGGACAGTGTGGAGAGAGCTTTATCTTAACCCTGTATAAAGCCTGACATTCTTCGGTGGTTGTTATTTATTACTGTTACAGCAGGTACCAATAAAAAATAAATATTATTTCTTATTGTTACAACAAGTAAGAATAAGAAATAACAATATTTGTACAAAAAAAAACTCGAAAACAGTAATAAAAAAATCGCCCTTTATGGGATAAGTTCGCCTTTGTACATCTCTTTCTCTTGTTTACTGATATTTTCATGTGTTTTTCTGTACAATAAAGAAATTTACAATACAATACAATGCAAATCGCTTTTTCAAAGATTCTAACTAATAATAAGATATTTACTTCTGAAGCGTGTAAATAACCATTTTGTAAATAAAATAAGAACATTTCGTACTTTAACAGTAATTTATATTTGGCCGTTCTTATGACTAAAGTTAGGACATATTGAATTTTAATATTAGATAAGCCCTCTCCATGTTTCTTCAGCTTAAAGCGACATCGACATAGAATAAGTAAAATCCCAAGTTACAAATAACACGACATCCATTCATGCATTGTACAGTTCACTTTAAATAATAATTGAATCAATTTCATACAAACAATTCAACTTGACAAAGCAAACTGGACTATAACTTGTCTCCCGTAAGTTTGAAAATAGTAGCGATGTAAAGAGACATTTTATGTTTTTGATTAATTAGTATGGTTGATCTATTGTTGTTTTTGAATTGTTCACTTTGATCCGATATTTAAATGGAATATTTCATTTATAGATATAAGTTTGGATTATTTGTGGGTTCAATAAAAGTACATCATAAGAAGGTTGCATCAAAATGTAGGATGCTTTCTCAATGTTTCAATATAAACTGATCATCCCAGCCATAATACGTCCCACTGCTGGGCACAGGTCTCTTCTCAGACTGAGAGGACGGCTGTAGTTCCCACGCGGCCCAAGTGCGGATTGGGAACTTCACACGCACCATTTCTTTCACCGTGAAGCAAGTGGTAAATTTCCAATTTAATTTCGCACATGAATTTCGGAAAACTCACGAGGTGTGAGCCCAGATTTGAACCTAATATCGTTTGCTAGTGAGGCTATAGGTCAAAATCTTGAGCCACCACGACTGTTACTAAACACTACTAAACGGCTGTTATTAAACTCTGATATCATCATCATCATCATCATGTCAGCCGAAAGACGTCCGGCTGTACATAGGCCTCCCCCAAGGCTCTCCACTCAGACCGGTCTTGTGCTTTCCGCATCCACCGCGATCCCGCGATCTTAACCAGGTCGTCGCTCCATCTTGTTGGAGGTCTACCGACAGCTCGTCTCCCGGTCCGCGGACCTAAACTCTGATATAACCTAACCTAACCTAACCAACAACAAGTTGGAAACCCCCAACTTCAAAGTTCAATATCTCAAAAACGGCGGAATCGATTTTGATTAAACATATCTAAGAACCGTCATTCTAAAACCGCATTCAAATCGGTCCACTCGTTTAAGAGCTACAGTGCCACAGACAGACACACACACACACACACACACACAGAGACATACAGACACACGTGGCGGCCAAACTTATAACACCCCTCTTTTTGCGTCGGGGGTTTAAAATTACTAATTTAAATAATAAATGCGTGTCGGACACGCCCAAGATAGGGTTCCGTAGCCGTTACGAAAGAATCAAGGTAATATTTTTCTGAAGATTTTGTATTTTCTACGGAATCTTCCGAGTTAACCCTTAATAAGGTAGAGGCGATTTACCTACCACTTGCAAACTGAACCTTATTAATTTCATAATATATCACAATTTTCATTGTAATTATTGAAAATACAACTAGCATTCAAAATATTCTTTGTCAGGTATGTATTGGATTTTTGATTCTGTGGTAGTAGGTACACCTACCTATGCTCCAATAAATGGGGCCTTATTAAGGGTTAAGGTAAGTATACTTTATAACAATAACTTAGGCTGCTATTTACTCGTAAACTACTTACTAATAATTCTCAAGCAAACTTTTTTTTTTCAAAATCTAATTTTATAATTTTTTCGGCATAACGTGCAAAATTACAGCTTTCTAGCACTGATAGTCTCTGAACAAAGCTGCGGACGGACGGACAGACAGACAGACCAGGCGAAATTATAAGGGTTCCGTTTTTGCCATTTTGGCTACGGCACCCTAAAAAACTCGCGTTTTGGTAAGTAAAGCGCACAAAATCATTAATTTTGTCTTAAGACAGAGTGTGAAAAAATCCGCAGCTTCTTATCGTCGGATCAGCGTCGAAACGTCAAGAGTGAAGGAACACAGGAAGCTACCGTGCGGTGCTTTTGACTTATCTCGATCGGGTCAGTATACAAGACGATCAATTTGACTTTTTTAGGGTTCCGTAATGAGAAAAAGGAGAAACGAAATCACTTTGCATCATCTTCATCTTATCTGCCGTAGGACGTCCACTATTCGACATAGCCTCCCATAGACTCCAGTTGCCTCGGTTGGAAGCGGCTTGCATCCACCGTGAACCTGCGACATTCAAGGTCATCCGTTAACCTCGTTGGTGGACGTCCTACGCTACGCTTGCCGATCCTCGGTCTCCATTCGAGAACCTTTCAGCTCCAAAGGCCAATTAGCATCAAGTCATCTACTGAACTCAAGTTGCAAACTCGTAGACAACTAATTTCTATATTAAACATTTTTAAGTGCACCATAGATCTGAATATTTACTCGCTGCACTAGCGACAGAATAATTTACGCGGTATTATTGGGAACTACAAATTTTGATTTATTGATTGATTGATAGATGTGCGAAGTAGGAACAAAGCGTCAAAGGAGTGACCAAATTTTACTTTATTTAATTATTATATTTTATTAATACATACATACCTAATTATTTTTTTATTCACTGGATGGCAAACGAGCAAGTGGGTCTCCTGGGTATGCAGATGCGTTGCCAACCTAAAGACCTACATACATATACCACCACCACCGGTATATATATATATATATATATACCTACATAATACGTTTCTCTCTAATCAATCAAGAAAAACAAGTAAATAAAAAGTGTTAGCTCTTCATAAACTTTTTTCCATTTCACCTTATGATAAATATATTAAACAAAACACTCAAGGAAGTATAACAAGTAAAACAATTTAGTACGGTAAAAAAAATCTAGAAAAATAACAAAAAAAGTTGGTAGTTTGGTTAGTTGGTAGTTTACGTACTAGATCAGATTTTCGTCATCCGATTTTACAACACGAATAGCTCTACCACTACTTTGAGACATATTTTTATGTATTCGGATCGAATTTGGGGACATAGTGCGAATCGCTCCTACAAACAAGTAAGAAAAAGACTAATAAAAGCACAAATTTAATCTAGATCAAAATGCCTGAAAATCGGAGCGAATCGGTATTTGTGGCGATAAAATCGGTGAGAAGAATCCCACCAGTAATTCCACCGATTTGCGATTCCCACCTTTTTAGTTACGGATAATTTGACTTAGTCCGTACAGAGTGACGTTTATTCTATGTGAGTTTTTCATGCAAAAACGGTGGATAGACACGAAATCTTTAAAAATAATTATAGTTTATACCCTAACTTAATCCCGACGGGATCGGGAACCTCAAAATTTTAACCGCCATCATAAAAAAAACTTGAAATTCGGCGCGGGTGTTGTTGTAATATTAATAATATCCATGGTGTATTTTTTTAGAATTCCCATAGATTCATAATGCTGTCTGATTTTGCAACTGTCCTTCTATCTAATGTCAACTAGGTAACGCTACGTAGGTTGCAAGATTATACTAAGTAATAGTTACGATTTTTGTGATCTGTAATAAAAAAAAATCTAACCGTTTAAATTTACATGGTATGGACGATTTGGACACGTAGACAAAGAAGTGGCCTTGCACTGGCCTGAGGACTGGTCAGAACAGGAGTGGTGGACGTCAATAGGGAAGACCTTTTCCCAGCAGTGGGACAAAGCATAGGCTATTTAAATAAATAAATAAATATCATGGGACACTTAACACCAATGGATTGACCTAGTCCCAAACTAAGCAAAGCTTGTACTATAGATACTAGGCAACGGATAAACATACTTATATAGATAAATACATATAAAATATCCAAGACCCGAGACCAAACATTGCTATTATTCATACAAATATCTGCCCCGGCCGGGAATCGAACCCGGGACCTCAAGCTTCGTAGGTTCTCTAACCACTTGGCCGTCCAGTTGTCAGTCGGATAAAAAAAATGGTTAACGCCTAAAAAGCCGCAGGCTAAGGCTAGTTTATAAAACATCCTTATATCATCACACTGCAGCGCCCTCTACGAGCCCCATAACTCACAGGATGTCGCTTAATATATCAAGAACGCATAAATTTACGCGCAAAGTTCTCGCCTCGCAATCGGGCAACATTTAGCTTTTTATCGACTGTTTGATATACGGCGGGCGAGTAAGCCAATCCGTCAAGTCGATATGTGCGACGTGATCGGAGGAGTATTCCGGACAGATTAAACATATCACCGTGTTCACTGCAGCGCAGCGTGAGACGTCCTCCAACAAGATGGACGGATGACCTGGTTAAAGCCGCAGGTTCACGGTGGATGCAGGCCGCTGATATGATGTTGAATTATCTCATCATCATCATCCTAGCCTATATAACAATAAGAATAAGAATGGAAAATTGGACGGCCGTTGGTTTGGGACGCCACTCGCGTCGACACACTCGCGCCGTCCCACCTTCCATCTACAGCCAAGACTCTGCGGAATGCCTCAAGCGGCGCAAATATGTAGGCATCAGTAGTGCCTACTATTTTGAGCCGTTTGGGGTAGAAACAATGGGTCCCTGGGGCTTGAGTGCATCTAATATTTTTAAATTACTGTCGTCCAAATTAATTGTGGCTTCGGGTGACCAGAGGGCTGGCTTTTTCTTAACACAAAGAATAAGCATTACCATACAGCGTGGTAATGCTACTAGCCTTCTGGGCACCTTACCACCTAGCAGTGATTTTGGGCAACTTTTTTATTTATAAGTTTAGTTTGTAGGTAGTATTAGTTACCTTTATTTTGATTTGTACGATACCCCACATTATAGGGTTAGTCGAGAAAAAAAAACACCCCCAAGTATTTTACTACTTTGTCGGCGTGACTGATATGTAAGTAGTTATATTCATGCCAAATTACAGCTTTCTAGTACTAACCGTCTCTGAGCTTAGCCGCGGATAGACAGACAGACAGACGGCTGTCCGTCATGGCGAAACTATAAGGGTTCCTAGTGACTACAGAAACCTAAAAATGTGATTTCGTTGTGAGATAATACGCACATCTGGCTTCAAATCGCCTTGTCTTTCCAGAATACGCCTGTCTCTCTACGTAGGTGTAGCAGAATATGCTAAAATTATTGCCAGCATATTGGGAGACCGTGTCGCGCGCTCTGCTTGTTTGTTTGTTTGTTTCGTGCGCTGTTGGTTTTGTATCGGCAATTAATCTCGCCCTACGATGGTGCATTGAACTGGTATCCTTGGATTGAGGAAGTACTTGAGAGGAAGTGTGTTGACTTGGAAAAATTGCAGCGCAAATTCAACAAGTTGACGGAAATACTACCACTTGGGATACACAACAAACAACTTGGGATATACAACTTGGGATCCTTTCGACGGCCATAATAATTTTATAAGTCATAATGTAACTTCTGTTAGGTACTCATAATTTTTCTACTGGCCGCTTGTAGACGTCTATTGTTTTTGGTGTCAGATAACCACGGTCCTAAAGTTTCTAACGCAAGTGCCGCAAATATGTAATCATTCGTTAAAAACGCGTATTTACGGCACTTATGTAAACTATATTATCTACGTGCAGCAGAAGTGTTTGTAAAATGATTCCACCTCCAAAAAAAATGATCTGAAGACAGCTAAATCTTCCAATGTCAAAAGTAAATAATAGTACAGTCAAACATACTGATTCATGTACCACCAGCCAAATACCACCCTGAAATTGATAATCGTTTGCATGTCATAAGACAATAATGCCAATAGAGGTGTCTGTCAACTTGAAAGTTCGACTTTAGCGACATATTCATTTGATAGGAACTTGGTTACAAATTGATTGAGCACTTATTTGGCTGATGGTACCCAACAGGGTGCAACCTATTAATATGCAATTTCAATATGATTTCCTCGACAAAAGTATGGGATGTCAACATGATATCTTTAGTAGCAAAAAAGATTCCCTGTTACATGATTCAGTTTGTCAGTAATTTCAGATCAAGTAACCAAAGTCTTTGGATTCCGAAGGCAAGCTTACTCATAACCCTCCTTGTAAAAACAACCAAACGAACCTTTTTTTTCTTTCCACTAATTTCGGCCGCTAACCCGGCGTGACGAACGTTCCGTACACCTTGCCGCTATATCGATACTGGCTATCAAAAATCAGGAAACCAGGAACATTGATTTATATGAGAAATCACCAACAAAATTCAAAGGAAACGAAACATTTTGTATCAAAAGAAAGAGTTCGAATTTGTCCGCAGTTTAGGCAATGTTTTTGTATTGAAGCGGGTTTTTGAAAACTGTTCTTTAAGGTGAGGATTTATGGTTACTTTTTGAGTTGCGCTGTGTGTAAATGACATACCACCAAAGAAGAAAATGCCACTTGGGAGTGATTTATTTCCGATACACCGTATTAAATGTTTTTGTTTTTTATTCGGAATTTAAAAATCTGTTATTTATGGGGTTAAAGAGAGGACGATTAAAATATGTCTGATACTATTAGATTTATTGTGTTAAGGTCTGTTACTTCCTCTATTCGTCTGTTTTGTAAGTTTTTGTTGCTTTAATACGTTCGAAGAGTTTTAATTTTTTTTTTGTTAGTACCACACCTTTTTTTGCAACTAGTAAAGTGTTACTTCAAAATTTAATTAGCATTGATCACTTTTTTACTAAAATAATTTCGAGGAATAGCTTTATTAAATAATTTTATAACATTTTAGTAAAAATATACTAAGCGATTGTGTGTATATTTGCAAAATAACATTTGACCTTTGTGTGACCTTCATCGTAAATAAACGTAATGTAACTAAACCAATTCTACCACTGACAGGTGACAGGTGACACTACGTTTTTTTTTAATTAATTGTGACAGGCAATGATAAACGTAGTTTTTAACGCCATATGCAACTATGCTTAATTATAACGCCGGTAACTTATAAATAGGAAGAACAATTTAAAACCCAACTAAAACCAAAATCCTTCAAATAGATGTCTTAAATTCGCCTATTTTATGAAAAAGTAAAATAAAAATAAACATTGTTTTTTTGAGACCAATGCCAATTGCAACCCTTTTCTCGAGAATGTTTTACGGTTATGTTATCAAGCTGGAATCAATATGACATTTTAAGTCCCCAACCTTTAAAACAGTGATATAATCACGCAATCAAACGATAGTGTTAAAGATACCTTTCTTAGTTCGGACTCTAGCCCCTCACAAAAGTTACTAGTAGGTAAATACCTAACTAAACTGTATTGTCTTGTTAATTATTGCTGCTATGACTACTTCATAGATGTGAAAATGAATGAATTAAGTATTGTTTTTAAAAATTATTATATATAGGCAGTTGTCCGATTGGCGACTATTTTCTCGATCAGAAACGAACAATATAAGATCCTGTGAAAGACGATAAATTAGTAACAGAAAACTCGCTCTTAAATCATTTGTCGCAGCGACAAGAGCTAATCGCTTATAAAACTAGCTCAGCGATACTCGCTCAGCGCTGTTAGCTTTGAGCAGTAGAGCCCGTAAGAACACTCGGCTATGACTATAGTCGCCGCTGTTAGCTTGGCGGCCCGGCTCGAGCGAGTAGAGCGAGTAATCGCCCGTCGTGCTCGCTTTTCACTGCTCGCCCACTCGTTTCTAGTTACTCGCTCTGCTCGCTTCTCGCTCATCGTCGGCAGTACAAGTGCCTTAGGTACCTTTAAACGAGCAATTTTTGATATAATCAAAATCTAGGAAATGGTTCCAAAGAATTCGATGAAATTTAGGTTGGTCTTATCTCTGGGAAAAAGCTTGTTATCGAATTTAAACACGGGCGAAGCTCGGTCGCTCAGGTACTTATTATTATTAAAAATGTTTTTTCCACATAAAATGCCCTAATCGAAAAACCTATAGGCTATTACAAGGTAATCTATAGTCGCAAATACATAACTGGTTAATTCAAAGTACCAACGTCATCAAGCAAGCTAAACGCGCAGTTATTCACTACAAAATAAATACTCTCGCGCAGCGACGATCAATTTAAATTGTCGAAGGGCCATCGACTCCATCCTTATTACGGCTGGCTAATGCCGCGTTGATTATTAATTAAAAATAATTATCATTACGACCATATTCAATGACTCTGGTGTTACAGCTATTAACGCTTTAGTGATGCGCCTGAGTTTGGTCGGAAGCCGGCAGTTGGTCGATAGTTTTATCGATACAGAAACTGAAAATCGACTATGTTAAAATACTTTGAATGTGGAGTAATGTAATTTTGTAGACCAGCTTCTAAAATTACTTTATTGAGTTTCTTGCCGGATTCTTCCCAACAGAAGCGTTTCTGAACTGCGGTTAGTCTTCAATATTAATATTTTTGTTTAATTTAGTCGTTAAAAAGCACTAGCTTGTTATAACAAGTCAAGTCATTAAAACTAGGTTCCATTTTTAAAATCACGCTAATTTTCCTTTTTTACATCTAAATCATAATTATAAAGGTGTCATACAAGGCTTCACTTGCACCTTCCTAAATAAAAGTAAAGTTATAAATAAAAATAAATAAAAACTTGCACCTCGATTTTTCTCCGCTCTAAACGGTTCGATTGACTCGAAATTTTGATACATTCAATCCTCCTTCGATTCTCCAATTACGATGCAATAATCAGGTACCTGCCGTAAAAATGTAGCAACTATAAACTTATTAAAAAAATATCAGAACCTGTTCCTTTCAACATACTTCAAAAATGAAGTTTCTAATAAGACTATCTCCGTCGATATCTCCACCCCCTGTATATCAATTTATGATTTACTAGCTGTTGCCCGCGACTCCGTCCGCGTAAAACTATGCAATTTTCCGGAATGAAAACCATCCTATATTCTCCCCCGGGGCTCTAACTATTTGTGTACCGAATTTCATCTAAATCTGTTCAGCGATTTAGACGTGAAAAGGTAACAAACAAACAGACTTACAATCTTTCGGTTTTGTAATATTAGTGGGTACAGTGGGAGTTGGTGGGATAGTGGGATAGGATTTAATTTGTCGATAATGACCGCCCCTCCCTAATCTTCTAATTAAGGCATCGACTGTCCGAATGTGCGTTTAATCAAGCCTGTAGCCGGCACTTGTTTGCTTTAGCCGCGCGCGCAAGTGGCCGTTGCCGTTCTAATTTTAAAACGTTTGAATTTCGAATCGTCGCCTGTTCGAATTTGGAATATGTTGAACAATTAATAGTACTTCATGTGTCATGATACTTAAAAACTAATCGCTAGTTTAAAAAAATAATAGAAATTGATACAATAACTACAAATGTATTATTTATACAAGCCAATTCCTTTTTTTCGCTTTTATTTAACTTGCAACCATCGTTTGTGTGTTTTTAAAGTCAAATCTAGCAAGTCGAATAAATATTTTTATTAATCAACTTGATATCTAAACAACTATACAACAATACGGTACATTCAACAAAAAAAAAATGATTTAACTTTTCTTTTTTTGAAATCTTGGTTTCAAAGTAACAATCATAATATGCTTTTGAATCGACAATATTACTCTAGCGGATTTACTTAATTGTGATTTGAAATCGGTTGCTTATGCACAGGTGATAAATACGAATAATGCTTTAAATTCTGTTCTTTTCATCGTTAATTCCGATATAACGACAGATAATAACGATAACGATAAATATAATGCTGTGTCGGCAATAACATTGGTTTATTATGGATGCACTTGTCTTTAAAAAATATTATCTTACAGACTTAGATTTAAAGAAATTTCCGAATTTTCGAAAGTTTTTGAGTATGTGTGAGTATTTGGATAAAATTTGATAGGTTGGTGTTGGAAATCTGAAAAAAAAACAAATATTTAAGATATTTATGATAGCTACATTTATGCGAGAAATGTGTGTGTAAATGCAGTTACTCCACCTCCACACTGCAAGAACACACAAATCACACAAACCCGTCACACCACCTCACTACACTGACGCGTTTCCAACTCAACCAGAGCTCATCTTCAGAGCAAAACCGTTCACCATGCTACCAGATGTTAGACTCAAATATTTTAGTTTTATCCCGATATTCCCATGGAATTGAGATAAAATGTCGAAATCTCAACCACTCGATTTACCCACTGTTTCACCATCAATTGATTTAATTTATTTGACAGATAAATGTGATGTCGTCTCTGTTTGTTTTGTTCGAATAGACGGAGACGGCATCATATTTATCAGTGAAATAAAATTAATCAATGGGTGGTAAAACAGCCCCTTAGCCTTGATCTCCACCATCACCCTATCCAGAACTCATCATGAAATTCGGCACAGTTGTTTTATGTGCAACATTAATGAAATCCGTGGTGTAATTTTTGTTTGGGAAATGCCACGAGAATTTAATAAAATCCCGGAATTGTAATTCAACAGCTGGATCTTATAGTTTACGTGAGCGAAGCCGTGGGTAAACACTAGTGAAATCCCACTAATATTTATAAATGGGAAAGTTTGTAAGTCTGTTTTGTTGTCACCTCTTCACGTCTAAGCCGCTGGACCGATTTAGATTAAATTTGGTATATAGATAGTTTAAGTTACATTAGGATATTTTTTATCCCGGAAAATTGCACAGTTCCCGCGGGACAGCGATAAACGAATTCTACGAGGACGGAGTCGCCGGAAACACCTAGTATAAACTATAAGCAAAAGCTGTCATGTCCACACAACAAAATCCCGACTTGTATTAACTAATAACGATAAAACGAATCGATACAAAACAATATGTTACCATTTAACCGATTTTATTCCCCTATAAATATAAAAGGGAGCTTCTTCGGCAATAAAATGGTATTTATTCGAGTTTTTGTCGTTAAGTATCAAGATGTTTCGACCGGCGACCATTTACAACGTTTACTGTCAAACCCTCGTATCTCCATAAATTAGTAGTGCAATTATCGTCACTATGCATTTTGATGTAAGGTGGTTTTTGGAACTACATAATCCGTTAAGATACAAGTTTGATAAAAATACGTTGATTTGATTCGATCTGAGACATTTTTTTGATCATTTTTATTAGTTTTTTTATCGATTCTTGGATTGTGGTTAATTCTTGCTTTAATTAAAAATGGTTTGTTGTTTGTTTAGCGATGTTTAAACATTAAAATTTCATAAAAAAATACTTACCAGTTGTATGATGTTTGAAATCATTTCAATCTTATTATCTGACTGGCCGAAGGGTTATTTTAAAAATATGAGTTTGGTTCCATGAAAAAGGGTCAATAGTTTTCATAGAAGTCGCGGTAGTCTAGTGGCACAGGTTTCCTCTCAGAGTGAGAGGGCTTGGGCCGTAGTAAAATGCCAAATATACCTAAATTGTAATTTTGTGCAGGACTGACCCACAACACTGCTTGAGAGACCATAGGTCAAACCTATCTTAAGCTAATGGCTACTTTTTGTGAATGCGAATAAACGTCTTCTAATTTCATTCTTTCTTTTTTTTTTATTCGAATGGATGGTAAACGAGCAAGTGGGTCTCCTGATTGTAGGAGATCACCACCGCCCATAGACACCTGCAACACCAGGCGGAATGCAGATGCGTTGCCAACCTAGAAGCCTAAGAGGGGATACCTCAAGTGCCAGTAATTTCACCGGCTGTCTTACTCTCCACGCCGAAACACAACAGTGCAAGCACTGCTGCTTCACGGCAGGATTAGCGAGCAAGATGGTGGTAGCAATCCGGGTGGACCTTGCACAAGGTCCTACCACCTGTGACCGGGCTTTATTGATAGAGAGACATAGAGAGAGAGAAAGAGACATTTAATACACGTATACGGTATACAGAAAAACGCATTAGGAAGTTTTTTTTGTCAGCCTGTTAAAGAGTCCCACTGCTGGGCAGAGGCCTCCCCCCCCCCTCTTTCCGCCACTCGTCCTTATCGAGAGCATGCTCCTGCCACCAAGCCTGCCTGCCTGCGTCCAAGTCGTCCCGCCATCTCTTCGGTCTGCCTCTGTTACGATGGCCATCCCATGGAACCGGGTAGTAATGAAGGACTACCGTCTTTGGCGCTCACCAGTTGGCGCCACTGTAGACAAATGACCTGCCTGAAGTATAGTAGTTAGTTTGTTATTACAGGCGCGAAAAACAAGATTCACATTTTAATCATAATTTAAAATCGTACGGTAAAAATATCGAGCATGCCACTGTGTTGCGTAGTCTCGTTTTGTTCGGAAAAAAGGGAGGACAAAGGTTTCCGAAAGACAAAACTGTCTCAAAACACAGACATTCATTGCCCCGTTACGCATATTTGATGCATGATTCTCATCATCATCATCTCAGCCGTAGGACGTCCACTGTTGGACATAGGCCTCCCCCACAGACCTCCAGTTGCTTCGGATGGCAGTGGCCTGCATCCACCATGAACCTGCGGCTTTAACCAGGTCATCCGTCCATCTTGTTGGTGGACGTCCTACGCTGCGCTTGCCGATCCGCGGCTTCCACTCGAGAACTTTTCGGCCCCAACGGCCATCCGTTCTCCGTGCTATATGGCCCGCCCATTGCCACTTCAACGAGCTGATTCGCTTGGCTATGTCGGTGACCCTTGTTCTTCTACGTATCTCCTCATTTCTGATTTGGTCCCGTAGAGAAACCCCAAGCATAGCTCTCTCCATAGCTCGCTGAGCAACTCTGAGCCTATTTATAAGGCCTAAAGTAAAGCACCACGTCTCGGATCCATATGTCATCACTGGCAACACACATTGGTTTATTGGGAAAAAGATTCTAATTATAAATAAACCCGCGTAGCTCACGCAAAAACAGTGACATTTGACATTTATTTATTTATTTGACATTTGACTAGCGGCGAATTCATACGTGATAACCCTCATTTGGCCCATCTCTGTGGGTGCATGCGGCACACATGACCAGCCTCGTCCCACTTAAGCTTAGCGGTCAGTGCCCACACAATGACATGCATCGCGGATTTTTGAGAGCAAAAATAATAAATACATATAGACCAGGAAGAAATAATAAAAAAAAACATCTAACTGTATTAAATTGCGCCCCATTCAACATAATGCTGCGATACTTGGTCCTGTATTAATCACATACGAATTCAATATATTGTATGCATTCTAAAATTTATTGACAGAACTAAAGGCTTAGTACAAACAACCTAAATAGTATATCTACCCCAAAATTAACATAAATAAACCCGTTCGATTAAGATGCCCCGTATTGGCACGGGCATAAACAAAGAAGCAGGCATTAGGGTAGGCCAGACTGAAAATTTATGGCCCAAGGGGCGGTCGGGGTTGTCTGCGTCTTAGGGGAGGTGTGGGCAAAAATCGAGGCAAAAATTAAACTTTGAAATGAAGCTATGTTCATTCATTTAACACATCATTCATGATACCTTGATTAAACTATTTTGTATTAGAAATAATTTTAGGTTTCTTAAATTTTATAACAATGACGATTGTATGGATTCGTACTTTTTATATTTTTATATATTAAGCCCGTTCAATAAAAAACAGGTTTGTGATACATTTCAAGTACCTACCTACTTATGCTCGATCTTTTTGTAGTTGACTGTACAAGTGGTAATAGAGCAACTGTCAAATATACAACTTAACTTTCATAATATTGGTTTCAAGAATTCGATTCTGATCATAATCGAATACGTGTAATCGATAAAGCACAAGTTTTATAGTCTTTATCTGAACTAACGATTTCTGAGAGCCCTTATCGGTAATATCTTTTAAACAGCGGCATTTGGTGACATCCAAACAGATATCTTAAGTGTCTTGTTAAGCAGGTGAAATGCTGTTTGTAAGTAAATTGTCATGTTTGTATGTGTAACAGGGGGATCACCATCGTCACCAACATCTCCACCATTGTCACACTGCTGGAGACAAACCTCCTTTCAGAATGAGAGAGCTTGGACTGATTTTCCAAACGGCCTCAGTACAGACGCTTATTTAAGTGCCCTCTACTTCTGTGGCTGCTCGGCCCCGCCCATTGTGTGGCCCACAGAAGTAGAGGGCGCCCTAGAGAGAGGTGGATGGACGATATACGTAGTGTCGCTGAAAAAAACTGGACAAGGAAAGCAGAGGACAGGAAAGCATGCAGACAACTGGAGGAGGCCTATACCCGGAAAGGGGCCTTGACTCATAAGCTACATTAATATAATTAGAATAAAGGTTTTTTCTTTTTTCTTTTACAGTGTATAGTTAAGGAAATAAAGGCTTTTTATTATTAAAGTGCAGCATTCAATCACATCGCAACCGTACATCAGGATCGCTCTAATGAAAGTTCTGTAGACGCGAAACTTGATTCTCCAGGACACCAGAATCTCGTGAAGAGCAGCTGTACATCTGAGGGCGCTTTGAACACGGATATCAAACTCCTCCTCTCTGTGGTTAGTGTCTGTCACAGTGCACTGATACTTTTTTTTTTGGAAAGACCTGTCTCAAGATCGTAAAGAGTGGCGTAATCTGGTGCTGGAGGGAAAGAGCCATTTTGAGTCACTGCGCCCTAGTAGGAAGTAAGTAAGTATTGATTTCACATAGCACGGACTGATGATGACTGGGGCTGTAAAGTTTTTCAATAGAGTCTGCGGATCGGTTCACCAGCAAGAAAGGAGGATGACCTGGTTATTAGTTGCGACTTCACGGTGCGTTGGCGACTGGTTGGAACTCCTCCTTGTAATATTAATACTTCATCATGTCAGCCGAAAGACGTCCACTGCTGGACATAAGCCTCCCCCAAGGCTCTCCACTCCGACCGGTCTTATGCTTTCCGCATCCAACGCGATCCCACGGTCTTAACCAGGTCATCGCTCCATCTTGTTGGAGGCCTACCGACAGCTCGTCTTCCTGTCCGCGGACGCCAACCGAACCTTCGAGAACCTTCTGACCCCATCGGCCATCAGTCCTGCGAGCAATGTGCCCTGCTCACTGCCACTTCAGTTTCGCAACTCTAATAATTTTAATACTTTGTTTGTTTTAATTCTATATTCAAATCTGGTGCTCTCATCGAAATCAGTTGCTCTGTCTTGGTTGCGCCAGCATCCTCTTGTTGACTTCCTTATAATCCGGTGTTTTTAATTTAGTTCGTCAATACGGTGGATGCAGGCCGCTTCCAACTGAAGCAACTGGAGGTCTAAGGGGGAGGCCTATGTCCAACAGTGGACGTCTTACGGCTGAGATGATGATGGTTTATGAAACCACTACGTGTCTAGTAGGTTTTTTGCCGTTGTACGGTAAAAATTCTAGAAAACGAAATATAAGACGTAATGGTGGATGAACGATGACAGCGCGAATTCGATTTCTATTTTTATTATTATTATTATTCCATGTCACGTCACGTCATGTCATGTCACGAATAAATGTTTTCTTTCTTTCTTTAAGTATGAGAAAAGAAAATTATTTTGAAAAAAATACTTTCTGTCATGTTTCATGCGGCGCATTTTTCTTGGCAATGATGGTCTTTCCGAAAGAGCTGGCAATTTAAAAAAAAAGCCTTTTGCGGCTTACTTGCAGAATGAACGTTGTGAATTTTTGAATCGTGATTTTTTTAAACAGATTGGTGTCAAGTACAGCTGATGTCACAGAATAAATATCACGCAGGGCGTCAAAAACAACAAACAGCCAACAAAACAAAATATTCCGCACATTTAAACAAGAAGTAACTTAAATCACCCAAGTATTAGTAACAGACACAAAACCTTAACAGCAAAATACCACATTAGCATAAGGACCAAACTCCAAAGATATTTCACCCGTTCTTAATAGGCGATAGGATTTTAGAGGGAGATTCGGGAAGTCATTAGGGGTATAATTTTCATTGTAATAAACACTTGGCGATAAATATCAACCCCTTTTATTTATAGGTGGGGGTGTTTGACGGTCAAGATCTGTTGGATTTTGGTGTGAGTTAGAATGTTTAGGTGGAAGACGAAGAGTGCAGATACATGTCAAGGAAATTAGACGTTTAAAAATGGTTTCTTCAATGTTTTTATAAATATTAAAGGGCATAATCTTCCTAAATCCTGGTCTTTGCTAATAATACAAGTGTGAAAGTGAGTTCGTTCGTTTGTTGCACTTTAAGAATTATAGGATACCTTTTATCCTGAAAAAAAAATAGTTGTTGTTGTTGATAAATATCACGTAATGTGACATCGGGAACAAATAATTTAGTAGCCGAAAGCGCAGGCAACATTTCTACAACAACCAACTTCGCAAGTGTATTATTTTACATTAACAACCACCATTCTCTCTCTCTCTCTCTCTCTCTCCTCTCCTCTGTTGTCAACTATCTCTGTATCTCTTTCTGTTGTTCAACTGGCAACCTTGATTTCAAATATCGTCGTTTGGTTACAGAATGCTAAATTCAGATTTATCTGAAACTTAAGCTCCTGGTCCTTTAGTATCCTGTCACTGTTTGCCTTCTGACAATTTCATACCAAAGTTCAAACACGAAGTGACAGCGACAAGGAAATATTAACAACCTAACCAACAAAAGGTTGGAAAACCCCTGACATTGACACTTCAAAGTTCAATATCTCAAAAACGGCTAAACCGATTTTAATAAAACATGTCTAAGATCCATTGTTAGAAAACCTGATTTCAAATAAAACAATTCGCATTCAAATCGGTCCATCCGTTTCAGCGCTACGGCCACAGATAGACACACAGCGGTAAAACTTATAGCACCCCTCTTTTACGGGAAAGGTGTATTTTTACGTTTGAACGTACAGGCTATGACAGTTGTCAACGACCACATGGACATGTAGGTAACTGTTTCCGGACTCCTAATAACTCACTTACCCCACCTCATCTCGAAAGCCATTGCTGATCAGCTCTGAATTCCTGGCCGTAATTATATGAACCCTTTCGGTACTAAATTACAGGCGTAGCGCAATTACTCTGTAATATTCGAGTGTAGTCGTTTTATGGGTTTTACTAATTTCTTGGGGGGACAAATTTTGTTTGTTGTAATCAACACGTCTCAAGAACGGTTCTGGAGTAGGGTTGTTTCGGAATGTTGCCTCTCATCAACATCATTGTCTAGCTGATACATCCCGGTGCTGGGTTCTCCTCTCAGGATTAGAGGCAAAATGAGACCTTGACAGCTTAGAATTGTTGCCTTACTTCTATTTCCGCTAAAATGATCCACGAATTCCCCAATAATAACATACCTAGTAAATTTGATTACATTGCATGAAAAACAAATACCTATGAAAATTTTCACGTTTCTACACTGTGCGTTTGAGGTAAGTAGGTATAAGATTTCATCCCGTTGCAAGTCCCATATAAGGGTTTCATTTTTATCCTTTTGAGGTAACACGTACTTAGGTACTGAAATAACAATAAAATAGCCAATTTACTTAGACTTCGTTTTATTTTGCATAATTTCAAAATAAATAACAACGATATATGTTACGCTAAATAAAAAAAATCCCCTTAATATTTAACTTTATTTTATTCTACAAAAATAAACGTACTACTATTTGGAATTAAACCGTGGTGGCCTAGTGGTTTGACCTATCGCCTCTCAAGCAGAGGGTCGCGGGTTCAAACCCCGCCTCGCACCTCTGAGTTTTTCGAAATTCATGTGCGGAATTACATTTGAAATTTACCATGAGCTTTGCTATGAAGGAAACCTGCACAAACCTGCGAAGTAATTCAATGGTGCGTGTGAAGTTCCCAATCCGCACTGGGCCCGCGTGGGAACTATGGCCCAAGCCCTCTTGTTCTGAGAGGAGGCCTGTACCCAGCAGTGGGACGTATATAGGCTGGGATGAATGGATGTGCAATTAATATTTTATTTCACTTTATAAAAAAAATGCCTATAATTTGTCATCACTTTAAAAAAGCGAAATTGATAGATACGACGTACGTACATAATATAACCGAACACAAATTCGTCACACTAAAGAGCTTTAAATTTATCCAACAGAAATAATGACAAAAACTGTTACTAAATTAACATTCACTACAAACAAGCATTAAGCGTCGAATACATCGAGCGAGCAAAACCTAGCCAGAACTATACATTGACTGGCACATCATAATTAATCCAATCAGCCACTTTTGTAACCCGCAATGTAACGCTACACAGGCAATTTAACCGATGTATAATCGAAACAAAACACTTCGCTTAACAGTCCCAACTTGTTCACCAACTCATTACCCACCAGTGTAATATAGTCACGACAATTCAAATCAATTATCAAACCAATAACACACACAAAATGTCCCTTTATATTCCATAGTGTCGGACAAGGACAGCAGTTCCGAGAATCGAAAAGTTCATACGTGCATCGGTTGTTTACCGATTTTTATCAAAATCGAAACGGGTTTTTGGTTTGAAACCATTAAAATCTCGACGTTTCGACGAACAATAAAATTTTATGTCTCTATTCGACGTGATCGAACACGATAAAAAAGCTTGTGGTAGCGTTAGTTTTTACGAACGCGCGCAGTTTTCAATAAATGGTTTACATAAAATTGCCAGAAATGTGTCGAGAAGCTGTCATTATCATCGTCCCACTGCTGGGCATAGTACTCCATTCAGAATAAGAAGGCTTAGGCCATAGTTCTAAATGATGTTTTGATCCACTATTACTCGTTTCCCATGGCCCGGTAAATGGATTTAAACGGCTGCCAAAGATACATTATTGGATTTTGAATGCCGTGAATGAAGATCATAAAATAATGTTTTCAGTGATTGATATAATGTTTCTTATTAGATTTGACTATGATAACCAATATAAGATGTGGGGGGAATATATCCCTTCGCCTGATCAAGAATATAATAAGACAAAATCGAGTATGACAGTTAATTACTTAGACAGGCGATGGGATAACCGTAACCCACATTTTTATTTATGGTTTAAGGGAACATCTCCGACTTTCATAATTACATTTTTTACAAGGCGTTCAATACGGTTGTAACAGTATATAAAGTACGTATGAAGACACGCTAGTTCTTAGGGGCCTGGTAAAGGGTTAATTTGTAATACCTACTGACCTGTGATAATGCCGTTTAAAAATGTTAGGTATATTAATACACGATGGGTGATCAGGAATTGAAATATATTAATAACTAGCGGACCCGGCAGACGTCGTCCTGTCCGAAAATCACTACATTAAAATTATGATAACATACGGTCCAATTGCGTTTCCAAACCATAATCTAACGTTAAAGTGTAAAGGCCAAGTTCTATGTACATATGTAATACTTACAATAGTTACATTGTAGTTATATTAGTTGCTGGTTATAGTGTACCCTACGCAAAAGGTGCCAAAAGGACTCTATTTACGAAAACACCTTTGTTCGTCTGCCTGTCATGCGATTTTTATTTTCTGAATCATAACACCAATAAAATAATAGAAATAAAACTAACTAAAAGTTTAATTGAGAAGCAGCCCAATAGTTCGCTTACGTCAAACGGTAGTTATAAAACGAGTGACTAGAAAAAGGTTCCGATGTGATACGAAAAATACCTAAAAATATTGTCACAATGGAAAACTTTCGTAGGTACCTTCTAATTTCAAGTACCGACGTTATATTTACTGAATCAGGTGTTACTTTGCGGAGGTCCATATCAATAAACTAAAATAATTTAAAATAATTAGAAACTATTTTAGTACATCGACGTTATATTTAGTATCCAAGTTTTTGAATTCCAGGAAATTGAATTGAAATTCAAATTAGGCAATAATTTATCATATCATTAAAAAATGAATGTTTGGCAAATTTTCATTAGAATGATCTTTAGTTATTTTATTTATTTGATAATTTTACGGTGGTATTTTGGTGGTACGGAACTCATGATACGCAAGTCCGAATTCTACTCGGTCAGTTTTTAAGTATCACTTCACACCTGCTCCATTTGCCGATGGAGCGAGATCAAGATGGCCGCCGTAATCGACAAAATGGCGGCCGTTTCATAAATCACAAGGTATTCCTATTACACGCAAGTTGAAATATTATAAAAATAATGTTTGTTTCCCGGAATAAGCCGTTGCAGCCAGTAACTTGGTACTGTCGTGGAGAAAAACTGTTACTATTAAACTAAAGTAAAATAAAGTTTTTGTGATTCACGCACTTCGTAAGTACCATACATACATACATATAATCACGCCTCTTTCCCGTAGGGGTAGGCAGAGACCACTTCTTTCCACTTCGTAAGTACCTATCTATAAAAAATTTAGCCTCTCATCTTGGAATCAAACTCATATTCTTAATTTCATACATCATTGGTTGCCTGGAAGAGATCGCTCTGAAGCGATAAGGCCGTCTGTTGCTTGTAACTTTATCTGTGTGTAGCTACTTGGTTTTCTAAATCGCTTACTATTTGTGGTATACAATAAACAGTTATTGTATACATTGTGTAGTTACTGTATTGTGTACATTTGTAATCTTTCGCTTTTAGCCAGTAATGTCTTCAGATACGCCTTCAGAGTTAGCGTAAGTATTAAGATTTGTCATCACAGACATCATGTTCAAAAATAGTAACTCTGTGGTAATCGAGTTGTTACAGCTTCACGCTACTGCTGTGTCGATTTTTCCAACATACCACTTGTGTCGACACGTGCCCGTGCGACATCGACACGTCCGCGGGCTTTCAAGATGCCGCGCCTGATAGCTCGGCGCGTACGCAGCGAGCACAAGACATAAGCGATATGGCAGCACAAAATGTGAGCGCTAGCGGAAGAAAGAAAATACATTTATTCACAATACAAGACACAAATATTATTGAGTGCAAATAGACAACACGAAGGATAGTAGTAGGTATGTAAAAATAAAATAAATTTAAAAATATGCAATAATGTACATGTACCTACGTAGAGACTGTTGGGCGTTAGTGTTGTTTTTCTTTGTAGTTAAAGTCTATTTTTGCATTGCATTTATTTAGGTTAGGGGCTGTTTCACCATCCATTGATTAGCGTTAACCGACGGTTAAATGTGATGCCGTCTCCGTCTATTCGAACAAAACAAATAGAGACGGCATCACACCTAACCGCCAGTTAACACTAATCAATGGATGGTGAAACAGCCCCTTAGTGTATTGTTATATTTACTGATTAGCTGTATTGCAATTAAAAACCATCAAAAACGTAAACGTTAAATGAGACCCAAGTTCTATAAATATATCCTTGGGCTCTACAGAAAGTCAGCGTAGCTGCAACTCCTGTGTATCACATGCTGAGTGGAGACCCTTTTTCGGTGACTACTGGTGTCACCACCATTACGATGTCATCATCATCATTCCAGCCTATATACGTCTCACTGCTGGGCACAGGCCTCCTCTCAGAACAAGAGGGCTTGGGCCATAGTTCCCACGAGGGCCCAGTGCGGATTGGGAACTTCGCACGCACTATTGAATCGCTTCGCAGGTTTGTGCAGGTTTCCTCACGATGTTTTCCTTCACCCTAAAGCTCGTGATAAATTTCAAATGTAATTCCGCACATGAATTTCGAAAAACTCAGAGGTGCGAGCCGGGGTTCGAACTCACGACCCTCTGCTTGAGAGGCGATAGGTCAAACCACTAGGCCACCACGGCTTCTCCATTACGATGTATTTTGTTGTATTTTATTGTTTTTATTGTGTTTGGTGCTGGTACTGCTGGGACCGTTAATAAACCATTTTTCGTTCTTTCTATATTAAGAACATGCACCGTTGTTGACCTTGCCGAAAAAAATGAGATCTACATAAATAGGTGTCAAGTTGTGTGTTGATTTTTTTTCCCTCTCGCACATCATGACGACATCATGCTGACTTTTAAAAATTATGTTAAAAGCTCTCAGCTTGACGATTGGGCCAAACGTCATTTCTTTATGAGCGTTTACTGTAAAATTGGTAACCGCCTGGTTAATGTCGTTTACGTTGGTTTAGAATGTTGAGGATCACCCTTGACCTCCGTTTCGCTTGTTTTCTGGGCATTTTTAAAATTTTAGATACTTGAACTTCAGGTCAATAACCTAAACATAAAAACTGAATAGGTAGTTAACTTTACCGTAAGAAAAGCTAGCGCAGCGTCGGAAGCGGCCGAAAAGAAGAAATCAACAATATATCCAAGTCTCGCTCTCTCGACATATGATTTTATATGACATTGGGAGACTGCATACTTGGGAGATACATCACCAATTTTTTTTTCTTTGTTTTTAAATTTATGACGGTGGAAGCATTCTACACTTTCACTGAACGTGAGGTATATTTTTTTATTTGACTGGACTGCAAACGAGCAAGTGGGTCTCCTGATGGTAAAAGATCACCACCGCCCATAAACATCTGCAACACCAGAGGTATATTATAGACATAGTTGTTTAGTTTTAGTTTTTTAACTAAGGGACCCCATACATCCCTGTATTTTTCTTTAATTTCATACTGTAGTTTATAAATACTTGCTTTATAATTATTTATTTAAAAAAATTAATCTGCCAAGTTTCTTTTTGGCAATGACGGTCTTCCCAAAAGCGCTGGTAGTTTAAAAAAAAGACGTGTTGAAGAGCCCTTTGTGGCCTACTTACTGAATAAATGATTTGAACTGAATTTGAATATATATTTTTTAGATTTTAATTTTGTTTATAATGTAAGTTTTATTGTACCGTTGTGCCCGAATACATTAATAAATAAATAAATACCTGTCGGATTCGTGTACATGGGGCTCTAGTGCATATAAACTCTTTAAAGATTTTTAAAAACGCCTAGTTGACGCAATCGAAGACCAAATGGCCATCTTTCTCAAAGATTTAGCATAGTTTTAACATAAACAGTGGTTGGCTGTGTCTTGCGTGTTTTTGTGAACAATGCAAATAAAACGTAGAAATAAAAGCTTATATTTTTATAGAATAGGTACAGTACATTAGGTGTGTTATAAACCAAAAGCGTGTAAGTGTTAGGTAAATTAAATGGAGGCGCAAACTGTAACAGGTTCGGGCTGAAAAACAGCGCTGAAGTGTCAGTCTGAAGACTTGATACTGTCAGCATTATGCTGATGCCCGAACCATTTGCCGCAATTTAATGTGTCGAGTAGCATGCGGGGATACTTTTAGGTTAAGGAGGGATTTTTATAAAAGTTCATTAACCCCTACATTAGAAATCAGGTCTCACGAACTTTTATAGAACCCGCATATAGTTAGTAAGTTAACTTAATTTTCAGAGTAGGTACCCTTCTTGTGTAATATGTATTATATACCTACCTCATTGTTGGCAATAAATGCATTTTCTTTCTTTCTTTCTTTCATAGAATATACAGGGTGGACCATTTATATCGGTCAGTATGGGAAAGTCTGAAACTATACGACATACGAAAATTTCTTCTTAGGAACCATGACATCGATTTTAATAACAAGAAAAACTGCATTCATGCATTTAAAAAAAACCTGTACTCAGCTCGGGAATCGAACCCGGTTGTTTTGAAAAAAAAAACTTCGAACACCTACTAAAATAAATTAAAGTATGTGAAAACAATGCATTTTATTCATTTTAGACATAATGTTTCATGGACACATTTACTTCTTAAGACGTACACAATCGATATCTAAATAGAAATAGTGTAAAGTTCCAACCGAAGCAACTGGAGGTCTATGGGAGAAGCCTATGTCCAACAGTGGACGTCCTACGACTAATATGAAGATGATGAGGATGATAATAAAAATCCTAATTGGTGTTACGATTTATTTACATCGCACAACATATAATGATTGAAACCGCGAGCACCGTGGGTACAGGCAGCCGCAGCGTTTAGTAATCTAGTGGCGGCGCAATCTGCACGATACCATCACGGTGGCTGGCATTACGTAAAAATTACGATTACCGTAATGAAATAGTGAGGAGATTGAGACGCTGGACGTGGTTCGCTGTGGAGCGTGGCTGGAGGTAGAAAAACAGGGTTAATAATGTTTGTCGAAAAAACAATACTGGTCTAATCTTAGTAGCAAGTGGTCTAAGAAGCAACTGGTCTAAGAAGCAACTGGTCTAAGAAGCAACTCGTCTAAGAAGGAATTGATCTAAAAAGTTCCCCGAATGTCTAATCGGTCTCCATTCATCATAAATTCTATGAAGCAAAGTTGACGGAGCTCCTATTCCGCGTGGACGAGGAATTTCGCGCCTTGACGCAACAAACGTATTTTTAAGTTTCTGACGCGAGTAGGTTAGACGAGTTGTTTTTTAAACCACCTTGGTACTAAGACCAGCTGCTTTTTAGACGAAGTGAAACTATGACGACAAACATACACAGGGAAACGGGGCACTTGACGCCAATTGATCTTGATTATTTTGTGGGTAGGTATTAGGCAACGGACAAACATACTTAAATAGATAGATATATAATTAAATACATGCTAAACACCCAAGACTCCAGAAGGCAAGTGTGACGAACAATTTAGTGCTCTTAATAAATACAAAGTTGTTTTTCTAATGTTCTAATCATTACTCCAAAGCAAGTTATTCCAAAATCAATCACATCTTAAAAGAAATCCTCGCCAAAAGCAGGGGTCGTAAACCTGCCACTTCCACGGCCCTAACTCTTCGCGAAGACAGACAGTCGCTCGAAATAATTACGGAAGGCAGCTATCATTACAGGCGACGATTAGTTTCTGAGATAGCCGCGCTCCTCTGCACACATTCCTTAATAAAAATTATATTAAACAACGCACCCAATGGTTGCGCAAACCTGCCATTGTTCTTTAAGGAAATTGACGTTTCAATTGTCCGCCATTGCGGATTGCTTGATGACAACGATTGTTTATCTTCAAGCGATATAGTTTTAAACCCCTGACGCAATAAAATATCCAAATTAAAAAGGTTGAGAACCCCTGACATTGTATTGTATAACTCTTTATTGTACATAAAACATATGGAAATAGCTGTTTACAAGAAAAAGAGATGTACCGAACTTAACGGGATTTAAGGGGGGAGGGAAGGGGTAAGGGGAAAGGGGAGAGAGTGAGGGATCAATTTCAAAGTTCAATATCTAAAACATATTATAGGGTTTAGCTAAGAACCAAGACGAAATACTTCGCAAATAAATATGCATCAAAATCGGTCCCGCTTAAGAGAAATGACGCAACAGACGGACAAACAGACATTGGCATTAAATGTAAACACCCCACTTCTCGCGCTGGAGGTTAAAACTGGCTTCTCAAGCGGGCGTCTTAGATTCAAACTTGGACTCGCAACTCTTAAGTTTTTTTTTATTGATGTGTAAAACCACATTCTTAACGACCGGATGGCATATTAAGTGGATAGAGAACCTGACTACGAAGCTTAAGGTACCGGGTTCGATTCCCGGCCGGGGCAGATATTTGTATGAATAATACCAATGTTTGTTCTCTCTTGGATTTTTAATGCAGTTCAGATTGTATTTATCTGTATCGGGTGTGGCCTGTAATATGAGCAAATAATTAAAACATAGGTCATCCTCGTCAAACTGAACAACATAGAGTTCAGTTACTTTGAAAAGTAATGGAGACCTTGATTTTTCCTTTTTTCATACAAATTAAATACTGCTATCAATGTACGCCATCCTAGAACCCAAGACGTCGCCTGTCACGCTACAAACATCAAGCATTTTGCTTTACATTGCTTAAAAGTGTAGTAATAATTAAAAAACTAATTAGTTTTAGTTTTGTTTTATTCGACTGGTTGGCAAACGAGTAAGTGGGTCTCCTGATGGTAAGAGATCACCACCTCCCATAAACACCTGCAACATCAGGGGTATTGCAGATGCGTTGCTAACCTAGAGGCCTAAGATGGAATACCTTAAGTGCCAGTAATTTCACCGGCCGTCTTATTCTCCACGCCGAAATACAACAGTGCAAGCACTGCTGCTTCACGGCAGAATTAGCGAGCAAGATGGTGGTAGATATTTTTTGTTTTTAAATCTTAATTGGTTTCTCTGTAAATTTTTAATATTTAGAAATTAATTACTTTTGAAATATCCTGTCTTTCCAAAATAAACTCTGTCCATTAGTTTTAAAAGTTGCTGAACTAAATGTTGTTCAGTTTGATGAGTATGATCTATGTTTTAATTATTTGCTCATATTACAGGCCACACTCGGTATACGTACCTTATTTTTATCCGTTGCCGAGTACCTATCCATAGTACAAGCTTTGCTTAGTTTGGTAGGTACTAGGTCAATTTTGGTGTCATGTCAAGTGTCCCATGATATTGAACATGAAATTACCGTGAGACTCACTCATATTAAATATAATGACCCGTATAACTCACGTCTTAAATCGAGTTTAGCTCGACATGTTTCGGGCTAATCCGTAGCCCTTCGTCTTCAGAGCAACGCGACTCAGCGGCTGCCAGTGCGCGTGTTGCAGCAGCCGCTGAGTCGCGTTGCTCCGAAGACGAAGGGCTTCGGATTAGCCCGAAACATGTCGAGCTAAACTCGATTTAAGACGTAAGTTATCCGGGTCATATTTAATATGTCCCGTGATATTTATTATCATTTATTTATTTGCAATTTGCATACACTTGCAAAGCAATTTAATGGTGTATGTGTGTGTGTGTGTGTGTGTGTGTGTGTGTGTGAAATTCCCAAAAATACGCACACAAACTTTCTCGTTTGTATTAGTATCCCGTACGTATCCCATTAATTTAACATCGTACCTACTAATAAAGACGTTCGTTTGTCCGTGTCAGCCACGCATGGTTGTCCTCAAAATTATGCCGAGGGTAGATACGGATCTGCATCGACGGCCGATCGTAAAGTCGGCTGTTGAACGCGTGTTTAATCGGCTTTTTAACCATTTTTAGTACAAGCTTTTTCAACTGGTACCATTGTCATCCAATCCAAACATTTACCACTACAGTTTACCCGCGGCTTCGCACGCGTGAACTATTCGATCTGGTAGTTACAATTGAAATTATGGGATTTTATAAAATTGCCTTGGGACTTCCCAAAATTTATATCGTGGTCTTCATTGAGGTTGTGTCAAGAACGTCCAAAATTTTAAGACTCTAAGCGGTTGTTATTTCGAGATTTTATCCCTATCCCGTGAGAATATCGGAATAAATAAATAAATAAATATCACGGGACAATTCACACCAATTAACCTAGTCCCAAAGTAAGCTTAGCAAAGCTTGTGTTATGGGTACTAAGCAACGGATAAATATAATTATATAGATAGATACATACTTAAATACATATTAAACACCCAAGACCCGAGAACAAACATTCGTATTTTTCATACAAATATCTGCCCCGACGCGGGAATCGAACCCGGGACCTCCAGCTTCGTAGTCAGGTTCTCTAACCACTAGGCCATCTGGTCGTCTAATAAAAAATAAAAAGTAGGTTTTATTCCAGATGTCCAGCTATCTGCATACCAAATTTCATCCAAATCCGTCCAGCCGTTTCAGCGTGAAGGAGTAACAAACATACTCACTCACGCACTGACGCACTCACAAACTTTCACATTTATAATATTAGTTAGGATAGGATTAGTGGATGTTTCCAACCGATGTCATTGTCCGCTGAGCTCCGTCCTGCGGAGATGATCCTGGCTGGACCACCAGAACTTCACTAACTTACATAACTATGCAAATCTTTAGTTTAGTGTGATATCAGGAAGTGGTAAAAATTTTATTATGTACAGTAGAACAAACTGAATCATGTACAGTCGGCATCAAAAGTAGCGGATCACTTTTTTACTCTGTCGCATTGACACATTGACAATCTCGCATGGCGCTTAGAACGTGGCTGTAAAACGGCAAAGATCTCACAGCGAAATTCATTATGAAAAGGACCCCTCCTATCCTGGTATGTAGGTACCTGATTCAGTTTCAGCGACTTATGTATTGTATACATACAAAGTCGTTGCCAGTTAAATAAAAGTCTGTAAAAATAAAGGGCTTCTTAAATTTGTATTAAATCTGGTACCAAGCGCGGGTCTATATCGACTGGTCGAAAATTGTTAGTCATGTTTGACATAACCCTTGTTTTTAACCCCCGACGCAAAAAGAGGGGTGTTATAAGTTTGACCACTAAGTGTGTCTGTGTGTGTCTGTCTGTCTGTGGCATCGTAGCTCTTAAACGGGTGGACCGATTTGAATGCGGTTTTTTTATTTGATTGCAGTTTTTTATCAAAATCGGTTCAGCCGTTTTTGAGATATTGAACTTTGAAGTGACAAAGTCGGGAGTTTTCAAACTTTTTGTTGGTAAGGTTATCTCTAAACCAGGGATGGGGAAACTTTTTCCTTCACGTGCCAATATATACTAACGAAATATATGGCGAGCCAAGTTGTAGCATTTTTGGCTATGTTATTTACTAAAATAAAATTTGCCGAAACACTAATTTGGCCATTGAAAATACAAACTGAAATATAGATGCACAGAAAAACCAGAAAAATAAGACCATCACTGGGAATCGAACCCAGATCCTCGTATTCCGTACCGCGTGCTATACCGCTACACCACTGATGGTCAACGGTACCGACACGAATTTCCCCTATGCACCTCATATCTCAGCTTGTTTGTTTCTTATTTAGCCACTTAAGCAGTGACGCTAGCGACATCTATGCCTGTATGCCTATTCCAAAAAACCAATCGTAATTTGGCCATTGCCTATGAGAATGAGATTTTGTAACAATACGAAATCTTCTCTTGATTTTTGTTTGATGGTCGCGGGCCGGATTTCAAGCCTTCGCGGGCCGGAGATGGCCCGCGGGCCGCAGTTTCCCCATCTCTGCTCTAAACTATTTATCTTTCAGAATTGTTATAAAACAAAACTAACCTAACCTATATAGTTCTACAGGGTAACCATTAAAAAAATTATGAAAAATTGACGGTTTCAGCGGGAAAAAAATTATGACTAACAATAATTATGACAAACATTACATTATGACTCATGAAATTATGGCAGTCGAAAGTATCCCACCTGGCGCAAAGGTGCCCAATATACTAGCTTGCTTGCTTGCGTGCTTAAATATGTTGGATTAATTTTGATAGTATAGAGATAGTCATCATCATCATCTCAGCCTATATATGTCCCACTGCTGGGCACAGGCCTCCTCTCAGAACAAGAGGGCTTGGGCCATAGTTCCCACGCGGGCCCAGTGCGGATTGGGAACTTCACACGCACCATTGAATTGCTTCGCAGGTTTGTGCAGGTTTCCTCATGATGTTTTCCTTCACCGCAAAGCTCGTGGTAAACTTCACATGTAATTCCGCACTTGAATTTCGAAAAACTCAGAGGTGCGAGCCGGGGTTTGAACCCAAGACCCTCGGCTTGAGAGGCGATAGGTCAAACCACTAGGCCACCACGGCTTCTATAGAGATAGTGTTTAACAGATATTATTCAGATTTCAATGGCGTCTCTGCCTACCTTGTATGTTGCAATCGCAATTATGTACCAGCCATAAGTAAATAATGTCGTAACACACCAAAAGTCACGCAATGTCTGTAGAACTGCTGCAATCTATTGTATTTTGACAATAGATTGTGTGCCGTCACCCTTCTGGCTTTGTGACATACATAGAAAAAGATGTGTGGCGTAACATATAAATACATAGGTAGACGTGCGAGTGTTGGTCACTGTGTCAGTAACCATCTTTGGTTTTATGTCGTTAGCCTTTAGGACAGTAGGAAAGAAAGAAAGAAGACATTATTCACTAATACAGAAAATACACTACTACTATAACATTTACACAATTACACATAAACAAACCAAAAAACATAATACATACATTTGAAATTTACCACGAGCTTTGCGGTAAAGGAAAACATCGCGAGGAAACCTGCACAAACCTGCGAAGCGATTCAATGGTGCGTGCGAAGTTCCCAATCCGCACTGGGCCCGCGTGGGAACTATGGCCTAAGCCCTCTTGTTCTGAGAGGAGGCCTGTGCCCAGCAGTGGGACGTATATAGGCTGGGATGAAACCAAAAAAAAATACAAAAAACACACAGATATAGTACATAATTGTATACACAATTTCGTGTGTCCCCTCAAATGCGAAACGATCGCTGACTCAGCATTAAGCTGAGGGGTTTTTTCAACGCCTGCAGCGCTGATTTTCCGCCAGAACCGATAGTATGTACTATTGGGCATTAGTATACTGGGACATTTACCTTGCTATGTTGACGTTAGTAAACGCATAAAATAATGTGTTTGCTACTCTTTTGCACTTAGCCACCTGGGCACAATTGAGTGAAATTGGATAATACCTTTAAGAATTAATTTACCTACGGAAAACCTGAGATACCCCAACAGTGTTTTTATTTTTTAATTATGTTTATTATGCATTTATTTTCTTAAAGTCTAAGGGGCTGTTTCACCATCCATTGATTAGTGTTAAATGGCGGTTAGGTGTGATGCCTTCTCTATTAGTTTTGTTGGAATAGACGGAGACGGCATCACATTTAACCGTTGGTTAACGCTAATCAATGGATGGTAAAACAGCCCCTAAGAGTCACTCCTGGTATTAATTTAATAGCCAAGGTAAGCCGACATGTTTCGAACCCATACGTTCATCAGAATATTACGAAGATGAGGGTAGTTTTTCGTAAACACCGCCGGGGACGCTAAGTCACCAAGCTACAAGAACGATAACAAACAGTTCACGGTTCCGAGCTCTTCTTGACAAGGAACCACAGATTGGTTCGAAACATGTCGGGCAAACCTCAGTTATTATAGGTATTTGATCAAGTTCCCAAACCTCATTGGCCGCCTGAGAATTACGGCCCAAGCTCTCACATTTTTAGAGGAGGCCTGTGCCCCGCAGTGGGACGTAGGTATATAGGAGATGATGGTATTTGATTTATCGTTATAGCTGAGCGGATGTTAGAAAAATCTAAGTGTAAAATTGACACACTGACCATTGCGGCGCTCGCGCACGTCTCCCCTCCACGCCAATACAATGGATCGTATTCAATACAGATCTGTGAACCGTGACCACATCGGTCGGGCCATAGAGTAGAATATTAGTGAAGAAAGTGAATCAAAATCGTTTCATCTGTTTCGGAGGTTCGTGCCTTTAGTTATAGATATATCAGCTATAACTAAGGCCAGGTCAAGAGTACCCTAAACCGAAGAGGACCTAAAAGTGGACGAAGCGAAAACAAGTATGTAAGGATCGTAGCAAGTGGAAAGAAGTGGTCTCTGCCTACCCCTACGGGAAAGAGGCGTGATTATATGTATGTATGTATGTATGTACTAAACGCAGAACAGCAGCAGCTGCTTCGCTAATGATTAAATAAATTAAAACGCAAGATTTAGAATGTCATTGGTTGATTGATGTGCGTACGCAACCTGCGTCGCCTACCGACCGACCAAAACGGTAGACCATAACGCAGCCACGCGGGTTCGAAGGGCATTCCGCGCCTTGGTCTTCGCTGATGATGCTGATGCTGATGTGAAGGCAGCCCTCTCCCGAGCTCCTGGGATCGGTCTGGACAGCTGCCGCCTCCTGTGGCCGGCTGCCGCCGGTTTCTTGTGGAGGGTTGAGGTTATGTCGATGAAATCAAAACCGCGATTGATTTACGAAGAAGGGGTAGAGGGGAAGGGGAGGGGGTGGAAGGTGGCTATGGTAGTTAAACCTAAAGCTCGCATCGTGACACGAATCGTATCTAGTGTAAGAACCCATAGGAACACAGGTACAGTATACAGGAATTGGTGGAAGTGTCGCGTCCGTTTTACTAATCATTGTACAGATTCAAGAGGCGGCGAGTTATTAGACACGCTCCGCTGCTCGCCAATAATCGCCTCTATTGGCACGAGGGAAAATGTGACAATTGTCCCTCGCACGAATTATTGAAAATACCGACAATATTCTGTATCGATTCAAGGTTGGCCTGTATGAGCTGTGAACCAACGCTGGTTTCTCCCATCATCATCATCAGCCTATAGCAGTTTACTGCTGGGATATTCTGCCTTTTGCACAATTCCATCCATCCCAGCTTATATACGTCCCACTGCTGGGCACAAGCGTCCTCTCAGAACAAGAGGGCTTGGGCCATAGTTCCCACGTGGGCCCAGTGCGGATTGGGAACTTCACACGCACCATTGAATTGCTTCGCAGGTTTGTGCAGGTTTCCTTACGATGTTTTCCTTCACCGCAAAGCTCGTGGTTAATATCAAATGTAATTCCGCACATGAATTTCGAAAAACTTAGAGGTGCGAGCCACACACTAATTTTTTAAAAAAAAAGCTGCGCAATCCCATTTAATTAAATATAGGAAATAAAATATTTTTAATAGAATGCGCTACTAACGCCATCTAGCGGCAAGAGCTAATAACGTCTGCACCGTGACAGGTTGACTGGAAGAGATTTCTTATCCCTTGATAAGTTCGCCTCTGTACATTTTCCTAAAAAACCTGTATGTTTTTCAAAGCACCATTACCCATTTTTGTTATCTACATATCCTTTATAACAGTATATACTTGTCAGTTATATAGTGACGGTAAGAAACAGTCACTATTATATAGGGAAATTGAAGTGAAAATGAGGCGGCTGAGTGACAGCCGCCACAAAAGCTGTAACGATACGGTGTAACATTTTTTTCTCAATAGAATTCAATAAAGAACCTTTGTCGTACGAAACCTTTGCGTAAGATGGCCGCGTGTCACACCGTTAGAACAAATTTTTGTTAAAAGAAGCCTAATATTTATCAATTTATAGTCAAAATATCTTTATTCAATTCCAACAAGAATTACTTTACCAAAATGGAAATTAACGTTTAATCAATTAATTACGCTACAGGCTCAATATATGCAACATAGAAAGAAGAAAGAAAGAAAGAAGACATTTATTCACTAATACGGAAGACACACAAATACAATAACATTTACACAAATAAACCAAAAATAATAACATACTTCATACACAACTTTGTGTGTTCCCAAATAAAAAAAATAATATCAACTTAAACCTATAAGTACAAATTAAAGCTTAAATATCTAAACTATAAACTAAGCTATGTACTATAGCTCTTCTATAGCTCTATTTAATGACTTAAAAACATGATTTATTTTTGTTTGTACCTACTTGGTACTCTATTTTACTTAAGTAGATGCCTAATGAATAAATAATAAAGAATAGCTAAAAATACAAAAGTACTCGCATAATGTTTCATCAAATTACAAAAAAAACATGCGCATAACAGATTGATACAATCCGCAACAAGTCTCGTCAAATTTTTAAGATATACAAAAATAATACTTGGGTAATTTAATTAAGCTTCCTTTTTTTTAATACAGTACTAATCTACTAGAGTTGTGCTATGTCTAGGTATATATCGAGGGTATTCTGGCGAAACAGAATAAGTGCATTTTTTAAAAAAATAGTGACATACATAGGCATACTCAATTTTTTATGCTTTATTTATCTAGCAAAACCGTAGAAGTAAATAAATTTTGAGCACTTATCCGGTTCTGCCAGAATACCCTCGATATATACCTTTGTTTTCTGTACAGCTACTAAGTGTTAGTGTTCAATAAAGAGTTATTTTATAATATTGTATTACTATTACAATTTAATTCCATAATAATTATGTGTGCATAAATCATTTTTAAGCACCTACAAATAAAATAGAACAAATATATGTTTTAATCTTGCGATAAACCTTACACGGTGTAAGATGCGCCCGCACACATTTAATAGCGATTCTATTGTATCACAAAATGCAAATGACAGGCAGGAAGGCAGACAACTAATTTGACGTTTGACATAATTCTAGCAGCCATTATACTTACACAAGTTATATTTATGTGCACGCTAGCTTAGCATTATTTTTACAAGGTAAAAATCAAATTTATAGGATTAATAATGAGTTGCTAAGTGCGAGTCCGAAGGTTTGATACTTTGTAGGTATTTAAACCTAAAGTATCTGGGCGAACGAGCTTTGCTAAAACACGGTATTAATCGTTTTCCCAGAGATAACCGATAAGAGACCAAGTTAGATCGATTTTTCATCCTGAAAACCCCTACATACCAAATTTCATCGAAATCGTTGCAGCCGTTTTCGAGATCCCCGAAATAGCTATACTTAATAATTATAAATGCGAAAGTGTGTTTGTATGTTTGTGTGTTTGTCCGTCTTTCACGCCGTAACGGAGCGACGGATCGACGTGATTTTTGGCATAGAGATAGTTTATGGGCACGAGAGTGACATAGGCTACTTTTTATCCCGGAAAAATGCACAGTTCCCGAGGGAACAGCGAGCGATAACCGAATACCACGCGGGCGGAGCTGCGGGCAAAAGCTAGTATTTACAAAAATTGCTCATTTAAAGGTATTAGATAATCCAGTGTTAGCAGAGATCTAAGCAAAATGTACGCAATTAACGTAATTTAAATGTAAACAAAACAACGTCATGGTGTCTTTTTAATAATACTTTTTTACCACTAGTTTAACGTATTTTGTATTTCTATATTGAAATACATTATTCTAGTTTGTATTACATTACATTATGTAAAATGTTTAAAATCTGTGTGATAAATCTGGCAGCTGCAGTTTGCTCACATTTAATTAATTCGCTAAACCTTTCAATTAACTATGTAGGTATAGTTAACAAAGACAAACAGATACGAAAAATTTACATTATTAGCTTTTTCTTATTAGTTGTGCTATAAGAACTACTTTCATAGGAACTACATTTCAAGTTTCTAGGCCAGCCAAGTAGTACTTAATAGGTTTTTCAGTTACGGTCATTTGTCCTCATACAGCCCGGTGTCCTTTATACCGGGTGTGGCCTGTAATACGAGCAAATAATTAAAACATTGATACCTAGTACTTGTCAAACTGAACAACATTAGTTCAGCGACTTTAAAAAATAATGGAGTCTGTAAATTTTTCCTTTTTTATACAAATTTAATAATGTAATCAATGTACGCCTGTTGTAAACTAGTCCTTCCTTCTTTCTGTAAAAAAGGTTGCCTGGAAGAGATCGCTCTTGAGCGATAAGGCCGCCTATTGCTCACCTTGTAATTTTTTTTCTCTGTGTATCTGTTTTCTGTATCGCTTACTATGTCTGGCGTACAATAAAGAGTCTTTGTATTGTATTGTATTGTACGCCATCCTAGAACCCAACTGACGTCGCCTGCCTCGCTAAAAACATCAAGCATTTTGCTTTACATTCCTTCTTCAAATAAACTTTAAAATGTAATAAAAATTAAAAAGCTATTTTTTTTTAAAAGTCGCTGATCTAATGTTGTTCAGCTTGACGAGTACGATCTATGTTTTAATTATTTGCTCATATTACAGGCTACACCCGATATAGGACTATATTGTAATGTGACATCTAACTCTCTCATAAGTAACATAAAGTTGCATGTTCATAAAACAAAAAATTTACTTAAGAGATTAAAAATACTTCTTCTTCTCTTTTGAAATATGGCTTTTCTGTCCTAATTAATAGTACAATTTCGCCAGTGTCAAAGTAAACTCTCTTTGAGAGGGACGTTGTACGGTGGTTGTAGTTTTTGCAACTTGATAGTAAAATTCCAGAAACCACGTGGCCGCAACTTGCGCATTAAAAAATGTCAGACACGAGAGAAATGTAGAATTTTGTGATCACTGTTCACTGTTAAGGCTAATTGCCGCATAAAACACTATCAAAATTATACTTCAACTAGCCAAAGAAACAGAAATAGCAAAATTAGATATTGTCTACATCCGCCATGTTCGAATGCTACAAATCGAATCAGATTAAAAATATCGATTTAACCTCCGTCGCAAAAGCGATGTTTCAAGTTTGATGCCAATGTCTCTGTCTGTCTGTTAAATAATTGTGGCCTTTTAGCTAACCTGCTTATCTAAAAACACCTGTTTTAAAGCTCCTAATTTATATCTATCACTATTTCGGCAAACTCTCTTGAACTTAGGACGTTATCAGTTCACATCTTATCTGTAACTAGAAAATGATTTGACATTCTCATCTCGTTTGACATCTTTATGATCATCAAAATAGAGTTGAGTTTTATCTGACAGTAAGTGTATCATATAGGTTTTTTATTGGTGTTAACAACCAGTTATTAAGTGTCAACTTAGCACCTGATTATAAGCATAAAAATTACCATAAAAACACCTTCTCGTTCTCACGCAGTTTGATTATTTCTTTGAAACTGTGACTCATTTTAGGCAATGGAATTAGACATAATGCCGCTGTGGTTCTGGCCAGTATTTTATGTAACTAAAATTGATTATCTGTTCCAAGTTTTGTCACTTGATATCAAAACTGGATTATAATTCTAGTAAAATTTATTCGTATATAGAAAAAAAACTAGTTTAGTTTCGATCCTTTTCTAATGATAATATTGATAAAATCTTATCCTAGTATATTATAAATGCGAAAGTTTGTGACTGTTTGTGTGTGTGTGTGTGTATGTTTGTCACTACTGCACGCTAAAACGGCTGCACGGATTTCGATCAGATTTGGAATGGAGATAACTAGACATTTGGAATTATTATTCCAGATGTCTAGCCTATGTATTCATAGGCTACTTTTATCCCGATATTCCCATAGCTAGTTTGCTATAAGTTACACAGGGTGATATTAAACTGGCTAATGACGGGACAGCAATAACTCACAGAGGCATGCATCATCTCACACAATGTCATGTTGACATCGGGACAATGACGATTATTGTACTGCTTCATTGTGATTTGTGGTAGTTTCCTATGCTTAATGACATTACGAAGACTGGATACGAAAAACGAGACGAAAGTTTATCATTATGCTAGAAAATTTGATGTTTGCCTAAAGCCGAGTTTAAACTTGCAAGAAAAATCTACAAGTTGCATCAAATTGCGGCGCTCGATTGACAAGCTCGTTGGTTTTACGGCCTCGCAGTGTAATGCGAGCTTTGCGGTGAAGGAAAACATCGTAAGGAAACCTGCACAAACCTGCGAAGCAATTCAATGGTGCGTGTGAAGTTCCCAATCCGCACTGGGCCCGCGTGGGAACTATGGCCCAAGCGCTCTTGCTCTGAGAGGAGGCCTGTGCCCAGCAGTGGGACGTATATAGGCTGGGATGATGATGAGTGTAATGCAACTTGCACGATTTTTCTTGCAAGTCTAAACTCGGCTTAACGATGAGGCTGTGTTGGCTTAGTGGTTTGGACTATGGCCTCTCTAGCAGAGGATCGTGGGTTCAAACCCGAGCACTTCTGAGTTTTTCATAATTCCTGCAAAAAATTGCATTGAAATTTACCATGACTGATACGGTAAAGGAAAACCTGCGATGCAATTCAATGGTGAAGTTCCCAATCCGCACTGGGCCCGCGTGGGAATTACGGCCCAATCCGCACTGGGCCGCGTGGGAACTATGGCCCAAGCGCTCTTGCTCTGAGAGGAGGCCTGTGCCCAGCAGTGGGACGTATATAGGCTGGGATGATGATGAGTGTAATGCAACTTGCACGATTTTTCTTGCAAGTCTAAACTCGGCTTAACGATGAGGCTGTGTTGGCTTAGTGGTTTGGACTATGGCCTCTCTAGCAGAGGATCGTGGGTTCAAACCCGAGCACTTCTGAGTTTTTCATAATTCCTGCAAAAAATTGCATTGAAATTTACCATGACTGATACGGTAAAGGAAAACCTGCGATGCAATTCAATGGTGAAGTTCCCAATCCGCACTGGGCCCGCGTGGGAATTACGGCCCAAGCCCTCTCATTCCTACATTTATTCATTTACTTCAGGTAGGTATCTCGCAAACAGCGAACTACGAAATGCAAATCGAACTTCGTACCTTGCCACCCTGCTGACGCTTATATTACCTATTTAATACAAGAGTGAGAGGGACGATACGATACGAACTTCTATTTTCGAATTTCCCAGCTCTAATGATCATTAAGATTGATTTTGTCTGAAAAACTGTGTATTTTTTATTGTACGTGCTTCATTATATATTTTTTGGAATTTCTCTTGAATAAAGCTACCATTGTCCCATAGCCGGTGACATACTGATTCTAAGCCGGAACATATCGACACCGATTCACACCAACCAAAACAATACAACGTCCATGTGAACTTCCCTTTATTTGCATACTGCTTTGTACCCAAAAAACCAAGATACACGTGCCGTTTTCAAACCACAAGTACCATGAGAACTGATCGCGAATTTCATTTTACCACGCGCTAAGTTAACTTGGTTAGCAAACTAATGAAATGCGGCGGCACTGAGGGTGAGATTCTAATTGCGATCTTATTGCACTGGGTTTTAGATTTTACTTTGATTGTTATCTGGTTTTTGGCGGTAGATTTAAATTGGTCCTGTCGCAAAATGTGTCCGTGCCATTAGATAGGTATTTTAGTCGTTTAATGGCCATTAATGGTGTTTATGAATGAGAAGTTTTTGTCAATGAACGGCTATTGTCAGTCCGAACTAGATTCTAATCTGTCATTAACAGTTTTAAATTAAGACCAGAGGCTACCGTAAACTGCTTCAACTTTGCCCTCTGGCCCCAACATTGCCCGAGTTGATTTAGAGTCGATAACTTAGCACTCTATAGGTTTTAAACTTTTATCTACACGGGAATTATTATTACGGGGGGATAAAAGTTTTAAAACCTAAAGGGTGCTAAGTTATCGACTCTAACTCGAATCAGGCAATGTTGGGGCCAGAGGGCAAAGTTGTAGCAGTTTACGGTACATTATGTTTTCTATCGCACGCGGGACCACAATCGTGTTCAACCCCTTTCCGTCACATGATAAGTACCTATAAGGTATGTAGGAAAAGATGGTGACACTGATCACGACCACTAAACCCGTAGGTTTAGACTATACGGCCTCTGATTATTTGGACATAGAAAGTCCACCTCAACTGCATGAAGATAGTGACAAAATTAAAAAAACAAAGCGGCCAAGTGCGAGTCGCACTCACGCACGAAAGGTTCCGTACCTTTAAAATAAAAATAAAAATAAATAAAAATACATTTATTGCCACATTAAAAAAAATACAATGAACATAACAAAATACAAAAATAAAAAACAACAGACACGTTACGAATATGTGGCAATAGGCTCAAGCTCAGCATTCACACGCTGCCGGTCGACAACCGGCGGCGCTGATTTTCAGCCTGCGCCCGTCTCGCGGCACGTTATCGGCGGCCTTTATCAAAGTCAAAGTCAAAGATTTATTTGTTGTATCTATACAACATTAGACATTAGTAAAAAACCCGGCCAAGAGCGTGTCGGATACGCCCAAAATAGGGTTCCGTAGCCATTACGAAAAAATTCTGTAATATTTTTCCAAGGATTTCGTATTTTATACAGAATCGTCCAAGTTTAGGTATATTTTATACGTGCGTTGATTTGTACCTCCACGCGTTCCTGAGAAAAAGGGTCTTGACAGACAGACAGACGGACAACAAAGTGATCCTATAAGGGTTCCGTTTTTCCTTTTGAGGTACGGAACCCTAAAAACATACATACACGTCGTTACGACGTTACACCGCCGTAGCCAAGGGCCAAGTGCGGCCTCTCTGACATCCGACTCATTACCTCCTCCAACCAGCCGCGACCAACGATGACTGGTTTGGTTAATAGCTTGCGTTACACGATTTCGGCTGTTAGCTTCCGATTGCTACGTTTGAACGTCTTCGGCGGTGACATGTTCACATGAAAACCGGCCAAATGCGAGTCGGAATCGCGCACGAAGGGTTCCGTACCATTATCTATTATACAACATTAGACATTAGCAAAAAACGGCAAAAAAAAACAAGTTTGTTGTATGGGGGCATCCTTAAATATTTGTTTTATTCTGTTTTTAGTATTTGTTGTTATAGCGGCCACAGTAATAATCTGTGAAAATTACAAGTCTAACTATTAACGCTCAAGAGAGAGAGCCCTGTGATAGAGGGACGAACAGACAGACAGAAAGTGGAGTCTCAGTAATAGGGTTCCATTGGCACCCTTTGGATATGGAACCCTAAAGATGATATCATCATATCAGCTGTAGGACGTCCACTGTTGGGCATATGCTTCCCCAATAGACCTTCAGTTTGATTTAGTTGGAAGCGGTCTGCATCATCATCCCAGCCTATTTACGTCCCGGTGCTGGGCACAGCCCTCCTCTCAGGTTGCATCAACCACATTTAAAATTTAGCTGTGTTAAATACTATTGTATGACCCGAGATGTTAGACCCACATCGGTAGTATGGTGAACGGTTGTGTTGCTCTGATGCTGAACCCTGGTTGACTTCGAAACGGGTCAGCGTAGAGTGGTAGTTAAATATGTGTGATATATCTGTTCTTACTGCGTGGAGGCGAGGAGCTACATGAACAGGAATTTGTTATATATGTCGGCGGCCGATCGTAAAATCCGCCAGATCACGAAATTCCTAGGCATATCGTGAAATGCCGCCATTTCATGAATTGGCTAAGAGACATCCGCCATATCGTTTCATAACCCACCGTTTAGCGATTTGCCTAGTGACGTTTAGGCAGATCATGAAATTCCTAGGCATATCATGAAGCGCCGCCATTTCATGATTTGGCCAGTTTAGGCAGATGATGAAATTCCTAGGCATATCATGAAACGCCGCCATATCGGTTCTGGCACTTCGCCGGCCGCTGCCGCGGCACGCTCGCTTCGCTCGCTTCGTCGTGATCACAATTAATACTAACCACTCCTCGCTTCGCTCGTCGTACCTAATATTTTTCTATATAAATAAATAACAACTAGTGAATACTTTATTTACCATGAAAATACTAACCTCTAAAATACGGGCAAACATCCATGGTTTTTTCACATTGTGCACAGAATCCGTTTGATTCACATAAAAAGAACGGAGCTGATGTTCAAAAGCTTCTTTTGCACTTCTATTTTGAATTCAATCACTATTTTCGGTTTAAAGATCATTTTGTTGCGACGCCGACATTTTTCACGCGCTAAACAAACACGGCCGGTCAGCTGGTCACGGCCGCCATTGCATACGCAGCGCCACCAGTGGCCAAATAAGAAACTATTTTACGATGTGCCCGGTATAGAGCTAGGAATATCGACGAATGCGTTGCTCTAATCGATCTGCCGTATTATTTCTCAGGCACATCGTGATATGCCTGGCCAACGTTTAGGCGTATCATGAAATGGCGGCGTTTCACGATATGCCCAGGAATTTCGTGATCTGGCGGATTTTACGATCGGCCGCCGACATATAGATGTAGCTATCGTAAGGTCGCGGGTGAGCAAAGTATTGTTTTTAAAGTAAGATCAACAAAAATATAACCTAACCAACAAAAAGTTGGAAAACATGTTTAGACATGTTTTGGTTCTTAGAACCATCGCTAGAAAACCTACTTTCAAATAAAAAAAATCGCATTCAAATCGGTCTACCCGTTTAAGAGCTACGGTGCAACAGACAGACACACAGACACACATAGCGGTCAAACTTATAACACCCCTCTTTTTGTGTCGGGGGTTAAAAAGAGATAAATTCTGGCATGAGAAAGAAAAGGAGCGAGAAACAAGAATTGACGTATCAGACCACGATAAAGTATATCTCGTTTCATTGGCTTTACTTTAGTTCATTGATATGAACAGTGGCAGCGCAGGACCTAATTTTTTCAGTGAAAACGGATTTTCAGTGGGCATAAAATGAGACACTTTCGAGGCGCTATACTTGGTTTGAATAGGTATTTAACTAAATGTAAACAAAACAACAACGTCAATTTGTGTCTTAAAAATATTGAAATTCTCCCATTAAACTATCTACATTTACATTGCTGTATTGAAATACACTAGTCTAGTGTAATCCTTGAATGTACCAAATCTGGCAGCTGGTCAAAGTGGCGGGAAGGTGCTGGATGAGGAGAGCACTGGACCGAGATAAGTGGCGAGCAATGCAGGATACCTACACTCAGCATTGGGTGGCTATGGGCTGAAGAAGAAGAAGAAGAGAGTTAAATACCTATCCAAACCAAGTATATGCCCCTTTGACCGCGAGGCTGTGGCCCGCGTTGCATGCGCCTAGCACCGCCTCTGAACATGGACCTCCGCAAAGTAACGTCTGATTCAATAAATTATTTGATGATGATGATGAGGTTATGAACCCACAAGCCCACCTCGTCCCGCTCGGCTGAGCCACTAAACGACGACCGGAATCAATCACCCTGGCACCTAACCGTCGCCCTCTATCTAATGACCCGTGCCCGGATTTGGTTAGTTTACCATTTTATTATGTAGGTGATGACTTAACGGAGCGTGACTGACTTGATCGATAAGTGTTTGATGGTGGTATAACAGCGGTACGGTTGTGGAGCGCCATGCTTCAGTTGGTACGCTCATTTAGTTGAGATACAATAAGATAAATGTACGAGTGCTCGTCACTGTCATTAGCAATAGAGATAACAGCGCAGGGTGTCATCTATTGGGCATTAGCGTGTCGAGCACTAGGACGTTTACCTTATAAATAACAAAAATAGGGGTGCTATTCGTTCACCTACCAATTATCAATCAACAGTCACGACTGTTCTCTCAGGATTTAGGGGTTTAGAAGAAGAAGTGCTTATTAGATTGTAAGAAGTCACTCTTGTTTCACTTTTAATTAAATAAGTAGATACTTCTAGAAAAGTGAAGATTCAATTAAATTATAATTTAGTTTTATCTTATCTTCTGCTGTCAGCCATGTCTTTATCGGACCCATTTTATCATCATCAAGTAATTCAAAAAAGAAACCTTTTTGGTGTTTGTACATTTCGTTAACTGTACTTGAATTGTTATCCAAACTATATAACATGGTATCAATATGGTCGGTACTTTAAAACGTAGAAGATTTCCTTTCTGCAGAGAAGATCCTAGCCGGACCACCAAAATTTTACTGTCGATTACTGTATTGTCATCAAACTTACATAAATATACCAATACTTATTAACTTTGCAAATTCATTAAAAAGCTGGAAAAATAGACAATATCACATTCAAATTTTTTAAAAGCCAATTTACTAACACGTAATAAATTGGTGTGTGGTTTGTGGACTAACTTTACTCAGCGGGCCTACACAGCGCGTTGCGCGTCCAATATAATGTCGCGTTCAGGATGTTGTTCGGGCTACCGCGGTATTGCAGTGCGTCGACAATGTTCGCGGAGGCGCACACGGACTGCTTTTTACCATCATGAGGAAACGATGTGCGTCTCTCCTCAACCGTAGTCTGGGCAGCTCGAATAGCATCCTGTGCATGTTAGCCCACCGCTGGGACTCACCGCTGCTTCAACGATACGTGCAGCTACACGCGCCTGTACTGCCGATGTCCAGGCGTCTTTAGTCTTTAGTTTTGTAATTAATTATAAATTACTAACCATAGCGATAAGATTATAATTGTATTTACTAACACTATGGATTCTAAAGTCCGCAATAAATGATTTGTATGCCGGCATTATGCTGAGGTGGGTCCGTTTCGTGAACAGTAACACTGTTTTTTTTTTTCTCTTTCTTTTATGTAATTATTCTGTCACTGTTCCGAATAAATGTATTTTCTTTCTTTCTTTCTTCTTCTATTTGTATTTGTATTTGTAATGTATTGGAGCCGAATCACGCACTGTCCAGCAATAAAATGCGTCAATACATTGTTGCTTAGGGGGTCATGGCTGGCTGCCCCCGCCGCCGGCCCCGTGATGATATGTCGCGGCACCATCACTGTCTTTCCTTCCCTTTGATGGTATCGCGGATATAAAACAGTGAAGGGTTTCTATGTTTTGTTACGGATTGAGAATCGGAATTGGCACTTTGGTGCCGGGGTTTGAAAGTCCTGGTGCAACAATGATTCATACAGATTGAAACGCATTTAGTTTGTGTACGTTTAAATCAATGACAACAAAAACAATGACATAACAAATATATGTATTGTAGGATTTAACGACGTGTGAATCAATCTAAAAACTGCAATTGACATTAATCGTTATTTTGGATCTATACGACCATAGGTTTCAAAATCGGAAAGCTTTTAAATTATGCCTATTATGGCTACCAACCACTCAATAAAACCATCTTACACCATTACCTATCAGGATCAGCAATTATTATGGTTATTATAATCTTGGATTTTGCTTCCCGGAACAGAGGTTCTAGTATTTACAACCGTTTTCTTATTATTTTAAAGATTTTATTTTTATTTTTCTTCTTTTAATCTTTCTTTATATTATTTTTGATGCTGGCTGAGCAGCCGCATTTTATAAATAGTACCGTTAATTTTGCAATAACATATTTCATCATTCTATCATTAGTACACGCGTGTTTAAATAGTTTAACCAGTAAAAATAACCAGGAAAATTATATGAAAATGTAATAAACTTTAATATCATATTTCCTCAGGCCGTATCATGTAAGAAAAAAAAAACCATTAGAACAATGGAAACGACAATAAACTAGATGCAATTAAAGGCATAGATCGTGACAAACAGAAGGAAACACAAAATTACTTACTATTACAGCGTGATTAGGGGAATCGGTGGAGTGTGGTGGTACTGGCGACTGATTATAAAACTGAGATAAGCCGGCATTGTCAACTCAGTGTGTGTACATTGTTGTTGCCAGTATACAGATAGCTACTGACAGTACACAAGGAGTTAGTAGATGAATAAACGGGAACCATTTAGCTTGCGACACCGCAACAGCAAAAAATAGATGTTTGTCACTATTGGAACATGGAACACGAAACCAATCTACTGCATTGTTTAGTGGGTCCTAAAATAGATACTACTGTACAAGTTTTTGGAATTGGTGCGTCAGACTAAGGGGCTGTTTCACCACCCATTGATTAATTTTAACTGACGGATAAATGTGATACCGTCTCCGTTTATTCGAACAAACAAACAGAGACAGCATCACATTAAACTTAATAAATGGTGAAACAGCCCCTTAAAGTTAGATACGGATGTGTTAAATGTGTCGATCAACTTTTTCTTGTCACCCGTTGCTATAGTTACGTTCTCCTGAGTCTCTCTTTAAACCGTAAGTGTCAGATTAAAATTTACCAAACATGAATTTTTGTGGTAGTTTTAAGCCCCTTCTATATTTGCATTTTAAACTTTCGTGATTCTCACTCATAGTCAAAATACCACAAAAACAAGACGAGAAGAACAATAGCTGAGAGGGTCAAGGAACACATTGCAGCTGTTAAAAATCGCCAGGTAAACAAGTCAGCCATAGCCGAGCATTTGTTGGAGTCAGGGCCAAACCACTGGATTGAGCTTCACAATCCCAAAATTCTGTCCACGGAACGTCATTTTTACTCAAGAATGGTACGTGAAGCGGTTGAAATAAAAAAGCATAAGAATTTCAACCGGGACGATGGGTATAAGCTTTCATCTTCGTGGAATCCTGTTATTAATAAGTGTCGGCGTCGGGATGAATGTTCGGAGGGACGATCGGACGTTGTTAGTGTTGTGTGTCGGTGTGATAGGGTGACTAATAAAAGTGACCAAGTGCTTCTATATTTGGTCATCTAATAAGCATATTATAGTATAATGTGCCACGACATTTCTTTTATTAAACTGTACTACTATTGTCCCCTCGCTGACAACAACAACAACAACAAATAGTTGATCCGCTTAAATGACACTATCCAGCTGTGACATGGTTAGTATTCCCTTGAACTTGCTTAGTTTTCTTAACTATGATGAATCTGTGTATGACTGTCTGTGTGGTTATTAACTTTACAGATCTTATGTGACGATGCTGCGAGGTCGTAATTACTAATTACGTTATTAAATTAATAATCAACTTCAGTTGAACGTGGCGACTTAGATGGGATATAATTCTTATCTTTTTTGTCATATTTATTAGCTGTCAGTTGCATTGTTCTATGGCTAATGTTGCTTAGCGACTTTTCAAATCATTTCCGGATAGGTAAAAAATTCTACATTTTTATTTATTTTCTTCAACCTAAAAAAATCTTTTACGTCTCAATTATTTTATTTATTGTTCTTTTACCTCGCTTTACCGCTATCTATACTTAGGTAATATGAAAACATGCAGAATCCGTACTCTTCATCATAACACAATACGAGTACATATGTTACACAGGCTCAACTATCACAAGCAAAACACAGAATGCTAACGCGTTTCGAACTCTCTAAGAGCCCATCTTCAAACCGTTGCCAAACTGACAAATGCAACACATACGTCATTAATATGGAGTTCCACAATCATTATTAAATACTTGTTTTACATACCTTTCTCTTTTGCCTTAACTTTGCTTTATGTTATAAATTATGTTAAAATATTATTCTACGGGGAACGTGGGTTCAATCGAATAGTCCCACCACGATTTAACGAAGCGATGCAAGGAAGTGTGTATCTGCGCGTACTGATCTTAAAGCCTTACTATTTACCATTGTAATATACCTATCTACAAGCCAACAAACAATTGCAAATAGTCAAAAATCAAAAATTAAATAAGTTATGTCTGAAAGTTAATAGTAAATTAGTAGTAGCGTAGTAGTAGTCTCTGAAAGGACTTTAAATGCAAGGTTCAAGAAGGTCCATCCGTTTAAAATTATTTTTGTCTTTTTTAGGGTCCCGTACCTCGAAAGGAAATAACGGAACCCTTATAGGATCACTTTGTTGTCCATCCGTCCGTCTGTCAAGACCCTTTTGCTCAGGAACTCGTGGAGGTATCAAGCTGAAATGTATATCAAATACTCAGGTCTACTGTCCCTTGGAGCTGTGACAAAAATAAACTTCTAAGCCAACGAAATCAAAAGATTCAGCCGTTTATGTCGCAAATTTCCGCAAATTTTCGATACTCGCAAGGGAATCAAAACCTACAGGGTACTTCTCACTCAGAATCTTGAAATTTGGTACGAAGCAACGTCTTATATCACAGATAAAGGAAAAATTGCGAAAACCGTAAAGTTTTAGTTACATCATATAATAAAACTATTTTTAATAATTTAATTAATAATTTTAAAGTTACTACCTGCAGGTTTGTACGGAACCCTCGGTGCGCGAGTCCGACTCGAACTTGGCCCGCTCGCTCGCTTTTTATCAAGCATTCGCATGGTGCAATTTTAAGATTTTGTATAACACTCTTAGTACCTAGTGGGTACTCATGGGCGGTATGGATCATTTCCCATCAGATGCCCCGCTTGCTCGTTTCCCTCTCTATCATAATAATAATAAAAAAACAGTAACTGCCATGTAAATAAAAAAAAAATATATCACGGGACAATTCACACCAATTGATCTAGTCCCAAAGTAAGCTTAGCAAAGCTTGTGTTATGGGTACTAAGCAACGGATAAATATAATTATATAGATAGATACATACTTAAATAACAGTAAACACCCAAGACCCGAGAACAAACATTCGTATTTTTCATACAAATATCTGCCCCGACACGGGAATCGAACCCGGGACCTCAAGCTTCGTAGTCAGGTTCTCTAACCACTAGGCCATCTGGTCGTCGTGTGACATAATTATTTCAATCCTTACCTAAGATCTTATTTCAAAATTTTGTACCTATTTTCTATACCTGTTGCTTCTCATGTCATCTAATTTTCGCACTCTTCTCGCCCAGCTGTGTTTACTGATACAGAGTTCCAATAGTAAGGGTGTATCGTCGCTTCCTAGCCTCCATGGCCTTAACCGTGTCTAATCGGAAACCGATGTTATCAACGATTGTTACACTTGTACTTGCATTGTGTGGTCGATGAAATTATGGTGGACTGATACCATTGTTTTTAAAGTCCTTGATCTTATTGATATTAACATCACGGTTAGGTAATGCTTTTGAATACGCGGAACTCTTGTGAAGCATTGAACGTGTTTGCGAATTAGCTGAAGTGGCAATGGGCAGGTCAGATATCACGGAGAACTGGCCGTTAGGGCCGAAAAGTTCTCGAATGGAGACCACGGATCTGCAAGCGAGAGAGAGAGAGAGAAAGAGTACTGACGCACTCTACATTAGGGTTTCACGATCCGATCCGATATTTTCAAGTATAGATACAACATCATACGATACATCGATATTTTATATCGATACATAAGAATCCAATTTTTGCTTGGATCGATACAAAACTGCCAGTATCGAATTAAACGGATCGGAAACCGATGACACCTAATTTCTTATTTCTTATGGTCACGCGATCTCTATGATATTAGCTCAACCATTGCTTAGGTATTGAATAAAATACTTATGGGACGGTACCCTTTTAAAATGTTTATACACATCTCATATTACAATAGATATAAATTTTCGACTAAGGAATCAAAGAAAGGAGTTTATTTTTGTAGGTGGGTAAGTTTCTTTTAGTTTAGAATTGGATAGCTGACACCTTCACCTCGCTAATTCAAAAAAATAAAATAAGATAGTCATTTTACATATTCATTTACATTTTGGTAGTTTAATTTATCTTTTTTAAATTAGACTAACTATGAAACTTAATTTTAATATTCAAACAACTCTGCTAAAGTGTAGTTAGTTGCACAATTTAACTATTCCTGAAACCAGTGATCCTGCGCAAACGCATCTATTTGGTCGTGCACGCGCCATTCTACCGGGAATATTTCCAGTTTTTGCGGCGCTAAATCATTCGACGCATGCGCTCGACCGTGTTTAATTAGGGCTTAGGTTGTGCGTAGACGCTGCGAGTTTAATAAACTTACAAAAATTATTTAGACAAGGTTTAAGAATGAATTGAAACAACTTTTCTCACCCCCGACCTTATAATAGGTACGTTTATGCAAGAAATATATGTTCCTCCACCTCCACAGTGTAAGAAATCACACAAACCAACCTGTCACCACTACCACATTACACTGACGCGTTTCGAACTCAGTCAGAGTTCATCTTCAGAGCAACACAAGCGTTGACCATGCAGCCAGATGTTAGAAGGTTTAAGAACTCTAAAAGCTCATTTTGTTTTAGTTAGTTCCTTGAAATAATAATAAAAACGCTTTTAAAATATCGCTCTTAAGCGCTAAGGCCGCCTGGTGCTTACCTTTCAATTTTTCTCTCTCATCATCATCATCATGTCGGACAAAGGCCACCCCCTATAGACCTCCAGTTGCCTCGGTTGGAAGCGGCTTGCATCCACCGTGAACCCGCGACTTTAACCATCTTCACCCATGAACTGTTTGAAATACCGTTCCTCAAAGCACCAAGCTACCATGAATAAAGATGATTTGTAAACACGAACACTCTGCAGCCAACCTAACCACATATCACTCCGTTGTATCCCGATTAACATGTCCCAACACGGACACAACACTAATGCCTGACTAAGATACATTAACTATTCAGAATCATTGAGGCTCAGGAAATAGTTGTCAAGTCCTGACATAATATCCTAATAACATAATATCACTAGAGTAGTGAGAATCGCTGAGATTCGTTTCATTTAATGCAGACAACAAGATGAGTTATCCTCCTAATTGTAAGAGTTGTCGTTGGGAAAAAATGTGTTGGTATTTAATAAACAATCATTATGAAAAATCAAATAATCTACTGATCTAAATAACTTTAAAATTATGACCCATACAATTAACTCCCAATAGGGTTCAGACTGTAAGCTTACGTCATGTAACAGAGTTGTATATTACTTTGTTTAACTTTTTATTAATTTCCTACTTTTTGATGTTTCTGAGGATACGTGTAATTTTTTTTTGTTTGGGGCACAGTTTTTTATATTTTTTATTACTATCGTAATTTTGTGTTTTCTTGCATATACTAGAATCAATGACACATAATCGATTGATTTATTATGCTTTACTCTAAGTAGTAGTATTACATATAAGTGACAATTTATTACAAATACCTCAAAGTTCCTTAAGATACTATAGACATACTCATTATTATTAAGAAATAACGATTAGCCGTCGACGCCATTTTGTTTAAGACGGCCATTTTAATTGCGGCGCGCACGCATCGTGGCACGACTATGATCGTTAATACTGCACTGCGTTTCCCATCAGATTGCTATTTGATTTAAGTTTCACTACTGTTAATGTTTCTATCGTTAGAATATTTATATAATGACATAATGCTCCAGTCTACATGGTGGTAAGTAAGATTAGTTAGATGCGTAATAAAATGATGTCAGAGGTTTTTTTACATGAAACTGACCCGTGATTGAGGATTATCTCACCTGATGAAAAATGCAGATGAATGATATGAAATGAATGAATGAAAAAGTATTTATTTCACTTTTACATAGTTTTTTACATATAGCCCTGCAAAACTGTTTACACAGTTTGCTCTATAAAAAAATATAAACTAAAGTAATGGGTAATTTATTATTACATATTTTTATATTATTACAACTATGTTGACGACCAGATCTCCTAGTGGTTAAAGAATCTGACTACGAAGCTTGAGGTCCCGGGTTCGATTCCCGTGTCGGGGCAGATATTTGTATGAAAAATAAGAATGTTTGTTCTCGGGTCTTGGGTGTTTAAATATATTTAAGTATGTATCTATATATAAACAAATATATTTATCCGTTGCTTAGTACCCATAACACAAGCTTTTCTAAGCTTACTTTGAGACTAGGTCAATTGGTGTAATTGTCCCGTGATATTTATTTATATATTTATATGTTACTGTCTTATGAAAGAGTTTCTACTAAATATTTTTTTTAAAGGAAAATTAGGTCAAAAGTGTATTACTGATTCAGTAACAGCCTATTCACTCTAACCTTCATTCCTTGGCGCTTCAGGTAGGAAAATGTAATGCTAACTACGTAAGGGCAAAAGTTACCAAAAGTGGAAATTTTGTTACCAAAAATGAGAACGCACATAATTATTAGCCGTTGCGAGCAGTGAAATTGCTGAAGTTAATTACAGTAGACATGTTTTCTACAGGATGTTAGACTAAGAGACTTAAGTACCTGGTTAAAAATACCATTCATAAAAAAGTATTGGATTTTATTTGTGCAATTAAAATGATAAATCATCGACATCTATGCATAGACTGCATATTTCTTCTTACATTAAAACAGCGCACAAAATTAGTTCACAGCGCGGTTTAGTGAATATAGTTTTTTGACGTCCGTGACAGAAGTTGTGTGTGTATTTTTTTTTTGTACTTTTTTGTAAAGTTTTATTAAAAGTTCTGAAAATCCTTAGATCAAAATCTTGAGGATGACATTACAACCACTAGACCTTTCCAACCTTTTTTTCCATACCGTGGTAAAAACAATGATTAGATTCTATTTGAATTAGTTAACAATTACACCTCCCATTTGTCCAGCTTGTCAAGTCAACACTAGATAAGGCAACAATGCTCGGAAACGTACGGACGGCTGCGCAGCCGCATCTATTGGTGATCAGAGGAAAGATCTACTATCTAAGATCAAGTTCACATAGTTAATTGCTATAGTTAAACGACCTTTTGGATTTACGCAATGTTTGATCGTGGATTGTGATTGTTTTAGTTTATTTAGACGACCAGATGGCCTAGTGGTTAGAGAACCTGACTACGAAGCTTGAGGTCCCGGGTTCTTTCCTATATAGGGGACGGTAGTGCGTAGGTGAGGTAGGCGACTATAGGTTCACTCCTGCTGGCTCGTGCTGAGGCACCGACTTCAAGTATGATTTTTTTTTATATATTTTAAACTAGCTTTTGCCCGCGACTTCGTCCGCGTGGAATAGTAACTTTGGAAAGTGTTTAATTTATTTAGGGTACCTATTCTGCCAATAATAGCACATAGAAACCTCTACGGTTTACTGAAAATAAGCTATTTTAATACATGCTTTATATCTTAACTATTTTTTTTTGTTCTTCCATTCTTTCTAAAACAAATATTTTGCGGGTAGCCATATTTTAGCAATACGACGTGTATTCTACCCTGCCAACACAAAAGGACTAATTCTTCATAGTGAACTCTTGACATCTTACGTCCTTTATTGTAAGTTAGGAGGGTAGGATTATAATTAAGACGTCATTCTTACTAAGCATAGCTACACATTTTTCCGATAAGTATACTTATAGTAAATTTGTTTGGAATTCCTTAAGAACTTTCATCCCCATATTTTCAAGTATGAAAAATGTCGAAATGTGAAAAGAGCCGGAACAAATGTTTTTTAGGGTTCCGTACCTCAAAAGGAAAAAAATGGAACCCTTAGACCCTTTATATTTATATTATGTATATGTATCGAGTTGAAATTAAAACCCTAAACTCAGGTCAATAGTCCCGGAAGCTGTGAAAAAATCGAACTTCTAAGTTAACGCAATCAAAAGCTACAGTCATTAAAAAAGTGTTTCCATACAAATCGCCTTAACTGAAAAAGGTTTAGGGTACTTCCGGCTGTCCTAGAAACTTGGAACTTTGTATAAAGGTAGCTCATTTATAAATACCTACGTACGGAACCCTTGATGCGCGAGTCTGAGTCGAATTTAACCAGTTTTTTTTGTTCTTATCGAATACCTAAACATAAAGATTCATCGATTTATCTGTGATAATGACGACGTTCCATATAAGTTTTCATCCCCTATTTCATCCCCTCGCAGGTAAAATTTTCAAAAACGCTTGAACAAATATCTATTTTATTTTTTATAAGTGCCCAAATGCAAAGTTTCATAAAGTACAATCGATTTATATTCGACAATGACGACCTTCATATAAACTTTCATCCCCTATTTCACCCTCACACAGGAAGAATTTTAAAAAACGCGCGAACAAATATCTATTTATCTCTTATCACGTGCCCAAATGCCAAGTTTCACAAAGAACCATCGATTTATCTTCGACAATGACGATCTTTATATATAAACTTTCATCCCCTATTTCACCCCCATACAGGAAGAATTTAAAAAAACGCGCGAACAAATGTCTATTTATCTCTTAATCACGTGCCGAAATGGCAAGTTTAATAAAGACTCATCGATTTATCTTCGATAATGACGACCTTCCATATGAACTTTCATCCCCTATTTCATCCCCTCACAGGTCGAATTTTCAAAAAAGCTCTTACAAATACCGACTTATTTTTTTATTCCTAAATGCCAAGTTTCATGGTTTTATCTTCGACAGCGACGAACTTCCACCATATAAACTTTCATCCCCTATTTCAACCCCTTAAAGCCTCTTTTTCGCGATAAAACATAGCCTATGTTCTTTCCCATGGTCTATTCTATCTCTGTACCAAATTTCATCCAAATCGGTTCAGCGGTTTTGGCGTGAAAGCGTAACAGACAGACAGACAGACAGACAGACAGACAGAGTTACTTTCGCATTTATAATATTATATAGTATATATTAGTATATAGTATATATATAGTATATATAACACAAGCTTTGCTAATTTACTTAAACTAGGTTATTAGCGTGTTGGAATAATCCCGTAAATATTTATTTATTTATTTATTTATATTTATTATTTACAAACTGAAGGTTTAGGACTGTTAAAACTTAGTTATCAAAAATCAAAATCAAAATCAAAATCATTTATTCAGTAAATAGGCCGCAATGGGCACTTTTACACGTCATTTTTTAAAACTACCAGCGCTTTCGGAAAGACCATCATTGCCAAGAAGAATGTTAGGTACATTTTGGCTGTAAAATATATAATTATCGCGACAAAAATTCACACCAATTGATCTTATCCCAAACTAAGCAAAACTTCTACTATGGGTGCTAGCCACTGGATAAACATACAACTTAAATATATATGTTAGACAAATGCAACATACTTACGCCAAATACTGCCCTTTTTCTGTCAGTTTTGATTTTCATCTTTATAATTACTGACTTAGTAAATAAAACATACGAAATTCTTTTGAAATAAATAAAGTATCTGTAAAACTATATAAATAAAACTAATTTAAATTAAACAAAACGATGAAGAATAGGGATATAGATGTAGGTATAACGAATAAGAATTTAATTTCATGATATTTTTTTCTACTCTTCTTGTTGTAAACCTTATAAACGTCAAAAATAAATAAACAAATTTTTATGTTGTTTTTTATGTTTTTGACCATCAGTGGTGTAGCGGTATAGCAGCAGTACGGATTACCGAGGACCTGGGTTCGATTCCCAGTGATGGTCTTATTTTTCTGTTTTTTCTGTGCATCTATATTTCAGTTTGTATTTTCAATTTCGGTTTTACGGGATGACCGTAAAAGTAAAAATTTGGAATTTAAATAAAAAATACAAAAAGATTCCAAAAACCAATCTTAAATATGTTTGCTTCTGAACTAAGACTAGACAAAAACGAAGTAAACTACATTCAATGTATCCAACATTCAGAGGCAATATTTACTTGTTACCTACACTTAATAAATCTGGCTGCCGGCAGCGCGCGCGCAGTATTTACGGCGAATGTTGTCTCAATGAGATGTCCAATAATAATGCTGGTATGTGTGTTGCACTTGAGGACAAAGTTATAAAGCGATAATTAGTTAGAACAACAAAAAACTCGTACTTACTGGTGAAGTTTGAAGATCTAAATCTTATGGTGCCTTTAATTTGTTTGCTCTACATTTCTGTATAAAAAAAATACATACTTTTGATGGCTATACCCAGTGTCCTATTTACATAAATATCTGTATCCAATTTTAACACGTTCACTGTCCCCATACAAAATGATTTGACAAAGTCTCACTTCCAAATGTGCTTCCACTTTGGGGACAGTTTGAAGTCGTAAACCCATAATGGAAGCACGGACTCCTGCACAAAGTTTCGTGAACCCAAATAGGGGGCACCCGGACACGGAAAGTGTTAAGTCAATCCAAGCACTGGAAGCTGATGAACTGCCGAGAAATTCGAATGAAACATAATAAGTTACATACAGAATTATACATTACAACGCAAGTTAAAAAGTTTTTCAAAGTTAAGGGGCTCTCGTTTTCTAAGTTCGGACACTCTTGACATCGTGGTCTATGGTTGAGGATTTAGGCAACCTTCGTGATGATTTTATTGGGAAAATAGCGCGGTGATTTTCCTTTGCCTTCAATACCACAGTGCTGGAGTCAGGAATTCGTAGTTGCCAATAGAGCGCTGCTGGCCACTCTCGCATGAGGTCCCTTAGTCACCTTTTACGATCCTCACGGGAAGAGATGGGTTCATGCTGTTCTAAAACCGAGCAAAGCACGGTTTAAACGGAGAAATATAGAGAATGATTGTTAAAAATGTCTAATTTACGGAGCAAAAAGTAATAAGAAATAGATTTAGTAAAACACCCACAAGGAACGATCAAAATGATTACAAAAGTTAAATCAGAAATCGTTTATATTCACATCAAAATCACACCTTGATTTCACCATAAGCTGCTGGAAATGATTTAACCGGTGTTTAGGAAAAAAATGTATTGTCACCTACTTGTAGACAATCGAGTGATTTCTGTAATCACAAATTTATCATTACCATATCAAAAAGGAAGAAATGATTCGAATTTGAATTTTATGTGTGTTACAGTAAAAGTCACTAAACGTTTTGTCAGTGGTTAGGGAAAATTGTAATTTATTCAAAAAAAGCGTCATGCAATTATTGACTCTACCAATTTACAGCTTACAGTTCTATTTTCTACAGTGACGTTTGTTTTGTTTCTTCATAAAATACAACTGCTATTTGCGGTTGATAATACATTCGACATTCAAATGTCAGCTCTTTTTCCCTTAAGATACGGTGTTATGTACGTCTTTGGTTGGGTATTATATATGGTTGTAAAATGTGCGATGGTAATGACGTCACGCTGTATGACTGTGGAAGTATTAAAAACACATTACGCATGTGTGGGACAGTTATGTATGTATATTCACGCGTTTGGAAGATTTATAGTTATTCAAGTCTAAGACTGACTGATATTATAAAATGTCTCATTCAGATAACACTCAATAATAACAACGCAAATTGTATGACGGGTGGCGCTTGTCACCGCGCGAACAGATATTTGTAATAGAAGATAGAAGGCATTTAGTTCTTATCAAACCTGTGGCTGGTCGACGAACGGATGCTACGGCCATATTTCCATTTCGTTCCGGAATGGGTTTCGAATGTATTCTTTGTGCGTTCACGTGTTGTTTTCGGCAATAGAGAGCGCTGCTGGCCATTCTCTCATTAGATGCCTTAGTCGCATTTTACGACACTCAAGGGTAGAGATGGGTCCGTCCTACTCTATTATCAGTTACGTTTCGAACTTACTATTTACCTAACTGTTTTCATCATGATTAAAAATTTAATTATTATACTAATCTGAGAACGTACCTGGTCGGTTATAGTGACACATATGTGGGGCACGGACTCGTACAGATAGTTCGTCGTGACCCATATACGGGGCACTGGACTGTTAACGTGTTAAAGTATCGACGCAATGTAACATATTATTAAAATGTGATTCCTGCCAAAATGCAGTATAAAAAAGACCCCCCGTGCACTAGTGAACCCGATGGGTGCACGGGTTGGAAGACTGCATGACTTACCTGTTTACCATACAAGCTAGTTAGTATATTCTGTTGTATGACAGATCATCAATCGGCTAACACTTCCCTGCCACGATCAACATAGATATAGACAGATTGATGGGCACAGCTGCATATCGCTGGACGCGTCATTGATTCGCTATTTTCATCATATTTATTTTGATGTGTTGGCAGTGATCGCTTTGACGTACAATTATTTATATGCTAGCATAAATTATTATTTCACGGTGCCGAAGAGTCCCGCCCGCTGGACCGTAGGTACGTACCATACCGAGACTGTAACAACATTGTCTGAACTCACTAGTTCATACGCATTTGTACATTATCTAGAGTATTATAGAGTACTGAACAGGTTGACAAGGTGTACTTAATAGTATTTTATGGCAGGTTGTATAAGATGGGTCCAAAAAGGAGAGTGGAGTGGGTTTCGATGTGAGCGTGGCGAACATCGTAAAAAGATGCTACGAGTGTTTTTTTTTAATTATTCGTTTCCCAACTGTTTCAAAAGTACAGACGATTTTTTTTCTGAAACTGTAAACTAGGTATTCCGAATTTATTTCAGGACTATCCTGTAGAACCCTATAGGTTAGGTTAGTTTCATAATCATAACAATTCTGAAGTACTTAGTTAAAAAAAAAGCATTCGTCCTTATGAAACAGTTGAGAAATGAATTACCTGGGAAAAACCATTTATGCAAAAAAGTAGAGAAATGAGACGCATTCATACAAGTAAACAAGAGACGATAAACATATTGATGCTGATGAAAATAATGATAATAGTAATAATGTAGCGGTGGTGGTGGTGATGATGATGATGATGATGAAGACGATAATGATGATGATGATTTTGCAGGTGGTAGGACCTTGTGCAAGGTCCGCCCGGATTGCTACCACCATCTTGCTCGCTAATCCTGCCGTGAAGCAGCAGTGCTTCTAAGACAGACGGTGAAATTACTGGCACTTGAGGTATCCCATCTTAAGGCCTCTAGGTTGGCAACGCATCTGCAACCCCCCTGGTGTAGCAGTTCTTTATGGGCGGTGGTGATCTCTTATCATCAGGAGACCCACTTGCCCGTTCGCCATCCAGTCGAATAAAAAAAAAGATGATGGTAGTGGTGGTGGTAGTGGTTATGATTGTGATGATGAACAAAATGTTACAAAATACGCACGGAAGTCAGTTTCTAGTAAAAATAAGAGCACTTCCTCCAGCTGAGGCTGCTACCACGGCACCGCTCGTTAACTGTCGTTACATTGGATATATCGATGATGCATCGAGCGCATGTCGCATGATTTGCGGCCGCGCAGGTGCGGACGCAAATACGCTTCGGTTTCGACACGAATCGGCACTTGCTTGCGGTTGTCAAAGTGTGTGTACTTTGTTGTGAATGGACATGGAGGAGTATGCTAAGGGTGAATAAAAAGAAGACAAAAATTGGCGTAATGCAAGTCTCACTCGCGCACAGAGGGTCTTCTTAACAGTTTGCTAACATATATTTGAAAAACTTTTATTTTATTAGGCTATTAGGTATTTATTTAATTCAAAGTACGACCACTTTTGTCTTAATATATATTGACAAATTCAGCCCTATACGATGAAACCAGCGCTGAGCTTAGCCTATACAAGTCCCACTGCTGGGCACAGGTTTCCCATAGAATGAGGGTATTGGGCCGCAGTTCCCAAGCGAATCCTGTTTTCCTTCACCGTAAAATTTATGGTAGGTAAATTTCGAATGTGGGAAACACACATGAATTTCAATTTTGTTCATATTTAGAAACTTCAAAATCAACGAGCAGGCTCTCTCATTGTGCGTTGAAATGCCGACTCGATCTGTGCTAAGTGCTAAATTTTCCAGCTGGAAAGGAAGGCAGGTTGGGAAGTTTCATTCTAAAGTTTGAGCACCGCTGGTCGTAAGTCCGGCCCGTCGATAAATCTATGAAAATGAACGCGCTTTAATGTCGCGGGAATGCTTTCATGATCGCACCCGCCAGGGCCGAACTGTAGCTGCATATTTAATAAATTATAAACTTTGTATTCTTTGTATGCTCTTTGAAGTGGCAATGGGCAGGTCATATACCACGGAGAATTGTCTTTTTACTGTATTGCTGTAATTTTTTACTGCTAAATCTTCTTCTTCTCACGGCTCTCCATTAAGTACTGGAGGTTTGCCATCAGCTCTGCGAATTGTTTCCAGGTCTCTAGCCAAGCGAAATAGCTGTTCAACGCTGGCTATTCCTGTCCATTCGCGTATGTTGCGAAGACAGGACTTCTTTCTTCTTCCAGTACGCCTCTTTCCCTCCACTTTTCCCATCATTATTAATTGCAGCAGTGTGGATCGGGTATTTCTAAATACATTTGGTATCGGGTATTAAAAGTTGGAAGCCTTCGAAATATGGATTTACCGCCGCATTTTAAAGATTTCCTGGCGAAGAATGGGCTTCTAAAGACCATCAAGCAAAGAAAGTTGTGTTACTTTGAGCATGTGATGAGAAACGCCAAGTACAGAGTTCTCCAGCTTATTATCCAGGGGAAGATTGCCGGAAAGAGAAGCGTGGACAGAAGAAGACATTCGTGGTTGAAGAATTTACGAGACTGGTTGAAATGCAGTACCACTTCCTTGTTTAGAGCAGCGGACTCCAAAATCAGAATTACCATGATGTTGTCCAACCTCTGATAGGAGAGGAATGGGAAGAAGAAGACGATTTCTAATTACGTGGCCCAAGTAACCTAGTGACAAATAAATAGATATATAAAATATTGAGTGAGTTCGTACCCTCAGTCATAAGTAAGCGCGTGACACTCGGATCGAAGTGCAGCTAAATATAAGCGCTCTCCGCGAACCGATGCAAGACGAATTAATATCATGCCGCTACATTGTTTTAATTTATTTAACCACATAATTGGCAACATTTACTATTATTACGAGTCATCTCGGCCAATATACATATCCCACCGAAGCGCATAGGTCTCACACACAAGCTTGGACCATCTCTTTCTGAAAAAAATTAGGGCCAAAGCTCTAGTTCCAATGCGGGCGCAGTGTGGACTGGAAACTTCATACACACCTGTTAATTTCTTCGCAGGTGTTGGATTTCGTTTTCCTTTACACTAAAGTTCATGGTAAATTCCAAATGTAACTTGGAAGAGAGAAAGAGGCTAACAGCCTATATACGTCCCACTGCTGGGCACAGGCCTCCTCTCAGAACAAGAGGGCTTGGGCCACAGTTCACGCGGGCCCAGTGCGGATTGGGAACTTCACACGCACCATTGAATTGCTACAGGTTTCCTCACGAAAAAGCTAAAAAAAAAAAACACCTCTGACAAATTCATGTGCGGAAATACATTTGAAATTTATCACTAACAAATACAACAAATTAAAAAAAAATCAACATACAAATAAAACCAAAAAATTACACATATGAAAATACATAATATACACGATGTGTATGTCCCCGCAAAAGAAAAACGGCCGCTGACTCAGCATTATGCTGAGGCGTTAGACGCCTGCAGCGCTGATCTTCTGTCAGAACCGTCCGTGACTCACAGAACGATACCCAAATTATACTAAACTTATCCATATACGTAAATAAAATAAAAAATTAAAATAGATTTAATTGTAAGTAAACAAGAAATAAATAAATTACACCACCTAAACAATAAGTCAAAATTTCGCACATAAATTCCGCAAAATTCGAAAATGCGAGCTCGCTCTCTAATACACGATCCTGTGCTTGAGAGGCTATAGGTCAAACCACTAAGCCACCACAGCTTCTATAACCAGATTATACGCATTTTGCATATTCGAATATTTAGCCCATTTATCGCTCATTGCATATTTTGCCTTAAATCATGTGATCATGCATAGTTTCACTACACCGGATGTGGCCTGTAATACGAGCAAAAAATTAAAACTTAGATCATACTCGCCAAACTGAACAGCATCAGTTCAGCGACTTTAAAAATATTTTTTTAATTTATACACTTTAAAGTTTATACGAAGAAGTAATGTACAGCAAAATATTTGATGTTTGTAGCGTGACAGGCGACGTCAGTTAGATTCTAGGATGGCGTACGTACATTGATATCAGTATTTAATTTGTATGAAAAAAGGAAAATTCAAAGACTCCATTATTTTTAAAAGTCGCTGTTGTTCAGTTTGACGAGGACGATCTTCTATGTTTTAAGTTTTTGCTCGTATTACAGGTCACACCCAGTATTTACAATCTGGGTAAGGTAGCTAATGATTAATCGCTCGAAGAATTATTGGGGTCAGCAGGCCATCATCTGTCCAAAAGATAACCGTTGCGGGAAAAGGTCTACAAGTGGCGACCACGAACCAAAAGACGCAGCGTTGGCTGCCTTCCAAAGTGGAACGACGATACCACGGTGGCAGGTGGTAAGTTACTGTTCGCTGCTTATTTATTTTTTAATATGTATTAATTAGAGGTTATAAATATTTAAAAATCTTACAGAAACCTCTCATAAACTGAACGTATTGGCAACATCCCTCCTTTCCTATCTAGTACAATCAAGGGCAAATATATCGACACGGCCAAAGTTACAAAAATATGTATTATATGACTTTATGCACTTAACATTAAGGCCGCATATTTTTGCAACTTTGGCCGTGTCGATATCTATTCTTTGCCCTTTGACTGTACCTGCAGTGCACCGAAATTCGTGCGAAGAAAAACAAATGACTCGAGTGACGCTATGATTGTTAAAACTCAAATATACCTATATATTTTTTATTACTCAAACATTGTTAAATCTCTACGTAAATTGTACAGGGAATTGTACTGTTGCTGCATTAGTGTTTTTTTTTCATTTGAAATAACTTGTATATGTGCTGCATTTGAACACCCACGAAAAACTTAATGGCTGGATACAAACCTCACATTCCGGTGTACAAAAGTATGTCCTGCCCTTGCACATTTGATTGAAGCTTTCAACAGTGGACGTTTTTCTGATAGTAATAACGATACATCAGAAACAACTTTTGTATTAAATTAAACTTAAATTAAAATCCAACTTAAAATATTTTTTAACTACAGCACATAACGCAATAACGTCCCATCGTTGGCGACGTAAAAAGCAATCTCCTTAATGGAATTTCAATTTGAACTGAAAGTTAACTGGAAATCCAACTAGGTGCAATGCAATATCGCGCTGCTATGTATAACGGGAGTTGGTTTGTCAGTCCGTTTATAACGCGAAAGATACTAACCACACGTTTTACCATCCTTTGATTAAATTTATTTGAGGGATAAATGTGATGCTGTATCTGTTTGTTTTGTTCGAATAGACAGAGACAGCATCACACTTATCCGTCATATAAAATTAATCAATGGGTGGTGAAACAGCTCCTTAGTGTTTTATAAAGTACTGTACTTTGAAGTGAAAATATAAATCCCGCGGGAATTTCAAAAAACCCTTTCTTGGTGCGCGTCTACACCTATTAAGGAACATATATTCCAAAATTTCAAGTTTCTAGGCCCAGCGGTTTGGGCTGTGCGTTGATTTATAAGTCAGTCAGTCAGTCAGTTTCTTCTTTTATGTATATATAAAGATAGATAGATAGATAACGTTGAAATATCTAAAGCGAACCCGTCTAAAAATCCTAGTGCATTAAACACGGGTGGCAGAAAGAAAAATCTATACGAAGGCGACAACCACCCCCTCACCTACCTAGCTATGGAGACACATAAATTGAAATACTATCGGTCTAGGAATACCTCTAGCTCCGCTGAAGATTTCTGATATAATTTACAGTCTTGCAAGTCTTTAGTAAATTGGAATATATTTTGTCTGCAAAAGAAATGCATGAACAGGAAAATGAAGGGGAAGGATGTTGATGAATTTTGTTGAAAAAATATAGACATACTTATCAAAATAATATGCTCGGCATGTTTCGAACCAATCCGCGGTTTCTTCTCAAGGTAAGTATTGAATCAGTTTGTAAGTTCGAAGAAGTTATCAGGCAGTATTTTGAATATTACCTAATAGGTACATGAATTAATAATATATCTAGATCTATATTAAAAGATGTTGTGAGTTTTTTACACGTGATATAAAATTAGTGTTTCTAAAACTTCTCTCTCTTCATTGTATCACAAATTCAAAGAACACTCCCAATTAGGTATATTTTTTTTTAATTAAATATATTTTGTATTACAAGCTCTTTGGCTGGCTCTGCCTAGTTTTTGTTGACTTTAGGTACTTCTATTGTCATCCAAACTACAATATTCGTAGCAAATTTCATAACAATCCGATTTCTAGAAGTACTTAAATTGAAATTCGACTTGTAAGATCTATACCTATCTATCCATACAAACATTAAAATTAAAAAAAACCAGACTTAAAAATAGTTCTCTTAAACATATTCCTTTTACTTATAGATACTCCATCAAGTCTCAAAGGCGTGGGGGTACGCCCTGGGGGTGGTGGGGGGTTACTGCGCTGTAAGTATGCATCTTGACACAAATTGGAACAGTATCGGGGAAGTAGTAAGGAACACGGACGTTTTCCATCTACTTTCATATATTTATGAGTGAATTATTGCTTGAAAATAATAAAATTCAACCTTTTTAACGTTCAGAAACTAAACTTCAATTGAAAAGAACGACAAGGTATTCAATAGGAAAAAAAATAGTCGCATGTTTCGATATAATATGCTGGCTGAATATAAAAAACGTACTGGGCACAAATAAAATTAGAAACAACGCAACAGAAATCCTCAAAATGAATATCAAATTCAAATATCGAACGTCTATAGATACGAAGCATTACCACTACATTGTCATGTCAAACTATAGCGTAACATCACACGCCTCCCAGTACATAAGCAAACGTAAACGCACATACGCGAAAAAAGCCGGAAAATCTACGTGACGTGAAACCTAACCAATAGGCAATGGCGTATCGAAACCTTTGGCTTTCACAACCAATAACAAAGACCTCCCGCGCCCCCTCAATCGCCTTAATAAGGCTGGGGAAAAAAGGTGTTGGAAGCGCTATCGGAGCTCAACGTAAAACGGTTGCATGATATTGAGAATGAATGCAGCCTCCTGATTGGTTGATCGGTTCCGTGCCATTGGGCAGTGCGGCGCACACTCGAACCGATATTTAGAACGTTCGACGTTCAATGTGTGCACGCCTACGTATCGATAGGTATTTTACGGGCGCGATTGACGTGTGACCGGTAGGTATTGATTTGATTCGTGAAGCGCTGTCAGCGGCCGGTCAATCATAAAGCGCTCTACCGAATTTGGAACGCGGTTCGATTTTCGAATGTAAAAAAATTTGCTTTGTTTTTTCTTTAATTAACGGAACTTGGGCTTTATTGTATTGCCTTTAGCCATTTCATTTCATTCATTTGAAAATCGAAACGGTTGGCTCAAATCGTAAACCAATTTTTAACTAGCTTTGAATAGAATAGAAAATTAGAAAATTATTATAATTATAATTATTAAACTATTATTTGTTATTCGCATTTCGCAAATTACATAAACACAAAATAAACAAGTATAAAGTAAATATAGTATATGAAAGTAGCTTTGCTGGCGTAAACCATTGTTGTATAATTCGAGGTTTTATAATTGGAAATTTCCAATGGCGTTTCCTGAAAATTATGTTGTGATTTTTATTGAAAGATACGTGGAATATTGTCTGTCTCTATAATGGGCAGTTAGGATTTCAGGATTTTACATCTCATCCGTTCCATCCCAATTCCGTTCGAATATCGGGTTTAAAGTAGCTTACGTGCTCTGCCAGAGATCCAAAAAATAGCAATTTTCATCCAAATTCGTAAAGCCATTTTTGCCACAAAGAGTCACAAACCACGCGCACACACACACATTTTTTGGCATTCATAAGTAAATATTCGAAGGATTGTGTGTGACAGTGTAGGCATATCTATTCATATAAAAGTCTTTGTTCACTTCCAAATTCAAAATTTAAAGCACAAAATTAAATCAAGGATAATAACTGGCCAGTACCTACCTACCTACGGCAATTCAGCAAAAAGTTTTTATATCCATAGTATAGATTAGAGCTCATTAAATCAACGATTGTAACTGGGCAGTACGACAATTCAGAGACAAACTTTTTAAAATCCATACCATAGATAAGCGCATATTCAGCTCCATTAAAAAGCCTGGCTGAATCAAGCGAACTCATTACTCAGCTATTAATAAAAAAAGTTCGCAATCCCAGTATTCAGTGCCGGTATTAACGAACTAGATAACGCAAATATATGCTTTTCCTACGTACTTATTTAAAAATGGAAAAATATTTTCCGTTGGGAGCGCGTTCGATGCAGACTACTGGGGCTGAGTTTGAAAAAGGAATGAAAAATTTAAACAAACGGTTTTTATACCAGCGCATGTTAACGTTTTAGATATTTAAATTAAACGAAGGAAAAGTAGAGTTTATTGAATACTAGTGTTTACACACGTCTTCGCACGCGTAATCCATAAGATCAAGCAGTTGAATTGAAAATTCCGGGATGTTACTATGTTCCCATGGAAATTTCCAAATATACATCGTGTTCTTCATTGACAATATAATTTAAACAACTGCACCAAATTTTGTAACCCAGAGGTGGAGATTGCAAGATTTTATCCCAATCCTGTAGAAATATCGGGATGAGAAGTAGCCTTTAAGTTACTCTGACTGATGTATCATAATTATGAGTTATATTATTATTGTAAAGTTCCATTTAAATAGTGTTTACGTGAACGAGCAACAAGCATCCATACATACACACATTCATACAAACTTTTCCCAGACGCAAAAACAATGGTGTTAAAACTTTGTCGCCAATGCCGTAGCTCTTTAACGGCTGGGCCGATTTCGATGCGGCTTTTAAGTGAATGCGAGTTTACGGTTGATCTTAGCTAAGTGTCATTAAAATCAGTTTAGCCGTTTGTGAGATATCGCACTTTGAAATTACAGAGTCGAACTAACTGAATTATAAACAATTAATTTGCCCACTCGCGAATAACTTCATTGATATGGACCTTCGTAAAGTAACGCCTGATTCAATAAATTAAAAGGATGTTCTACTGTTTTAGGTTATTCTTCACCATCCCAGCCTATATACGTCCCACTGCTGGGCACAGGCCTCCTCTCAGAACAAGAGGGCTTGGGCCATAGTACCCACGCGGGCCCAGTGCGGATTGGGAACTTCACACGCACCATTGAATTGCTTCGCAGGATAGTGCAGGTTTCCTCACGATGTTTTCCTTCACCGCAAAGCTCGTGGTAATTTCAAATGTAATTCCGCACATGAATTTCGAAAAACTCAGAGGTGCGAGCCGGGGTTTGAACCCACGACCCTCTGCTTGAGAGGCGATAGGTCAAACCACTAGGCCACCACGGCTTCTCAATAGTTTTTATATGAAAAAATCAGCGCTGCTGGCGTTTAACGTCTCAGCTTAAAGCTGAGTCAGCGACCGTTTCGCTTTTGGGACACACAAAATTGTGTAGGTACATGTTACTATTTTCATATGTGTGTTTTCATGCATTTTTATTTTGATTTATTTCTGTGTGATTGTGGAAATTTTAATGTATTTGTGTGTCTTCTGTATTAGTAAGTAAATGTCTTCTTTCTTTCAAATCTCTCCACTCTCCAGCGTTGAACTCGTTCTAGAACACTCGTCTCGATAGCTCACCCTGTATCTTTACACGTGAACATTTTATTAAAACCCCGTCCGGATGCGAAGCGGGAATTTTCAGTTCCGCGCTGGGATCGAGTATCGCAGCACTAGATAGTCACTTTTCGTGGACTAGACCGGGGTAGGTACACTGGGAGGATATATTTAGAGTCTGTTTCATCTCTTCTAAGTCGCTACACTTTTGACAAGAAGGAACTCTTCATCATGAAACTACCATGAGACTCACTCATATTAAATATATTGACCAGGTTAATTCACGTCTTAAATCGAGTTTAGCCCGACATGTTTCGGGCTAATCCGTAGCCCTTCGTCTTCGGACTCCCTGTTCCTGTGGCAAAAGCTATATCGGAGAGACTGGACGAAAGGTATCGGAGCACATATGGACTCGGATTCGACGCACTATATCAAATTTGATAGGGTATCTGTACTAGCGAAAGAAAAAAATTCAATTCCTCGGAAAGTACGTGAAGCCATCGAGATTAGTCGTCATCCGAATTTCAACCGGGATAGTGGTTGGACGGTACCTCCGAGTTGGAAAACGGTGGTAAATACTCGTGCTGCGTCATCGGTGTGTGTGAACGTACCTTTACAGAGCGATGTTGTTAATGTTGTGTGCTACCCTACATTTGACAGATGTAATGAAAATGATGATGAAAACGCGGGTAGTTGTGTGCCGGTGTCAGTTTCGTCGGGTAGTCGCGCGAGCAGAGTCGCGTTACTCCGAAGACGAAGAGCTACGGATTAGCCCGAAACATGTCGGGCTAAACTCGTTCAGCCAACAGCAACAGTTCAAATATTATAAGAGAATATATCCTCCTGTGTCCTGACATTTTTTAACAAACTTAGTTGACCTGCTTTATTTCAAAATTCTTAGAATTCTGTATTCAATGAACAATTTGTACTTTATAAAGTACATTCAGACGTTATTCTAGTGTTAATTAGTCCTTTATAAAGTACGCGAGGACTTAGGAGGATATAAACTAAATACTTACATCAAGTATTTATTGAGCTCGGTGTCACCATTGACTCAAATGCCGTTTGACCAATGCAAGAAATCTCGACTCGGAGGTAATAAAACAAGAGTAAGATTCGTTTTCGCATCCCCCAAACCTCTCCGTGGGTTCCGATCATAACTTTTTCTCCTTCACATTGTCCCTGCGGCCACCTTCAAATCCGATTTAATCGAGATCTAAATACTCGATTTTTTTACAACACTAATTTGCTCCAAGTGTATCCACGGCAGCCTATATACGAGCCTGATATACGTTGCACTCGATCTGAAATTCTCGGCACTAGGTACTATCGATAATTACAAACTATCGATAAAAATACACAAAATAATTTATGCGCTGTCTTAAAATATTATAATTAGTTCTTCAGTTACGTTATCACAAAATATATGACACCAAGTTTTCTCTTTTATCAATTAAACAAAAAATATGAAAATATAGCCAGTTAAAGACTCGCGTGACGTCACTATGTGTGATAATTTTTAGCACGTCACGTCATGGACCTCAACTCCTAAAGTTAGACTTTTTTTTTATTCGACTGGATGGCAAACGAGCATGTGAGTCTCCTGATGATAAAAGATAACCACCGCCCATAAACATCTGTAACACCAGGGATATTGCAGATGCGTTGCCAACCTAGAGGCCTAAGATGGAATACTTCAAGTGCCAGTAATTTCACCGGCTGTCTTACTCTCCACGCCGAAACACAACAGTGCAAGCACTGCTGCTTCACAACAGGATTAGCGAGCAAGATGGTGGTAGCAATCCGGGCGGACCTTTCACAAGGTCCTACCACCTGCAAAACGTGCACGTGCTTTATCTTTGTCATTTTTTAGGGTTTCGTGGCCCAAGGGTAAAAACGGCACTCTATTACTAAGACTCCGCTGTCCGTCCGTCAGTCTGTTAGCCAGTCACCAAGCTCTATATCATGAACCGTGATAACTATAATAAACAGTTGTAATTTTCACAGATTATGTGTTTCTGTTGCCGCTATAACAACAGATACTAAAAACAGAATAAAAAATATTTAAGGGGGCTCCCATACAACAAACGTGATTATTTTACCGTTTTTTGCTCGATATTAATAACAGCAACAGGTAGACGCCTAAAATATTCATAGAATGAATAATTAAATTAAATTAAAATAAATATTTAAGGAGGGCTCCCATACAACAAACGTTTTTTTTTGCTAATGTCTAATGTTGTATAGACAATGGTACGGAACCCTTCGTGAGTGTTCCGCCTCGCACTTGGCCGATTTTATTTGATCGACAAAAAATAATATTTAATAGTTTTTGATAAACTAACAGATAGACTAAATATAGGTACCCCATTTAAGTTTTCTCAGCATTTTAGACTTGATTTGGCTTTGATAGAAACATTATACTTACACTTGAAAGTTGCGAAAATAAATATTCATTTAACTAAAAGAATTTCCTTGCTCACCCGCGACCTTACGATAGCTAAGCTTATGCAAAATATGCGTGTTCATGCAGTTCCTCCACCTCCACACTGTAAGAACACACACAAATCACACAAACCCATCTATCACCACCACCACACTACACTGACGCGTTTCGAACTCAACCAGAGCTCATCTTCAGAGTGACACAACCGTACACCATGCTACCAGTTGTTAGATTCTTTTAGTTCATTGATATGGACCTCCGCAAAGTAACGCCTGATTCAATAAATACTCATTTGTTTACCACGAGCTTGCAGTAAAGAAAAACATGCACACATGTGAAAAGGTACAATGGTGTGAGTGAAGTTATCACTCCGTACTGGGCCTGCGTGGGAACTACGGCCTAAGCCCTCTCATTCTGAGTCGAAGTCCAGTGACGTAAATAGACCGAAATGATGTCAAAAAACACATTTTTGAAAAAATATTTCGATAGGTATCGACATCGACAACATCCCATCACTAATCTTTCGATATAATATTTTACATTTAATAGTGATGCGCCACTAAAAATCCTTTGCAGATGGCGCAGCTCTACGAATTCCTTTTCACGCTGTTTTGACGCCATATTTACTTCGTTTATAGAACTTTATGTCATTCATTTTCTGTACTGTACGAAACTCATTTCATCACTGCATGAAGATACAAAAGAACAGTCGAAAACACTTATTTGCATATCATGTAATCTTTCATCATCATCCAGATGTCCAATTATCTATATACCAAATTTTATCCAAATTCCTCCAGCCGTTTTAGCGTGAAGGAGTAATAAACATCCATACATACATACACACACGCACACTTACAAATTTTAGCATTCATAATATAAGAAGGAAGTAGTTTCTAAACAAACCGAATATATATTTTAAAAATCAACGCTGCACCCAGCTCGTAACTAAACAAACTACCATTTTTAAATTTTTCAATATACCTGCAAACTGTGAGTTAGCTCGTTTTAAATAAAATCAAAGCCTCCCCCTACTTTTACCCCTTCTTTATAAGGGTCGTAAAGTCTGAACTTGCCAGCTTGGAAGCCTGGCTACCGAGGTTTTTAAAGGTAAGTATTAGTAACTTTTACATACTATGTTTATACTAAAAAAATAACTAATTGACAGATTCAAGCTAATGCAGTACCAGAATTCACTGCTGGGCACAGGCCTCCTCTTCGAATGAGAGGGCTTGGGCCGAAGTTCCCACGCAGGCCCAGGACGGAGTGATAACTTCACTCACACCATTGTACCTTTTCACATGTTTGCATGTTTTCCTTCACTGCAAGCTCATGGTAAACAAATGAATATTTATTTTCTCAACTTTCAAGTGTAAGTATAATGTTTCTAACAAAGCCGAATTAATTCTAAAATGCTGAGAAAACCTAAATGGGGTACCTCTATTTAGTGTATCAGTTAGGTTATCAAAAACTATGAAATATTATTTTATGTCGATCAAATAAAATCGGCCAAGTGCGAGCCGGATCTCCCACAAGACCCAGTTTGGATCGGGAACTACAGTAACATTGAATTTCTTTGCAGGTTCTTCTTTATTTTCAGTACATTAAATGCATCACAGATAGACAACAGAAACTACTGTATTCGGCATCCAGATAGATAGTCTCGCTCGAGAGATAAATATCTGGAATAGAATTCTAGAATGTTCTCCGCTACCGTAACACCCGCCATTTTTATACGTCGCTGGAAGGAAAGATGGCTGCCTTTAAAATACTAGGTGAACTCGGTACAATTATAACTAAATACGTCACAGTCTCCACTCCTTAACTTTGGCGTGGTTGATCTTTGTAATTTTATGTTTGATTGATAAAAGAGAATATAATAGGTATTTAAAATCCGGTTATTTTAGGACTTGTTATTTCAAAGTTCAATATCTCATAAACTATCAATATATTATCAAACGTAGCTGAAAATCACAGCAAAGAATCTCGCTTTCACATGAAAAAGACTACATCAAAATCGGTCCATCTGTTTGAGAGCTACGATGCCAAACAGACATACATTGGCGTCAAACTAACATCTGTCTTTTTGAGTCGGAGGTTAAATTAAACTACTATTACGTATCTAGTTACTTAATTATAACTAGCAAAATAATAACAGTAATACAGCCTGAAACTCGTTATCGGCTCGGAGCGCTCACAAAGGTAAGAAAATCCACTAAATAACCTCCTTTGATAGCGAAAGAGTTGGGCAGAATACGTTGCATTTAAACAAGTTTAAAATACTTTATGCATAGACATTACAGCTTCGGGTACCGTCGGCATGCCCGATGTAAAGCCAGCCAATAGCGACAGCCAATTTGAATATAGAACGGAGAAAATAACGGACGCTCAGCTTAAATGTTCGTTAGAAATTTTTGAGCGGAAATGTTCACGTTTCGAATTGCGAATTTTGGAATTTTGAACAGCTGCGGCTACGGGGATTTATTCCGTAGTTCTGGAATGGTAATGTGTGAGTTAGTTGAGCTTAGTAGTGACGTGGCGGGGTAGTATATTCATTCTCGGGATTTCGAAGTGCTGCTTTACTTTTTCTAAGCTTACTGGCTGTTATTTATGTGAAAATAGAAATAGAAACCACTAAGTACACCAAAATGGTCATACATTTTCTTTCTGGGACAAGAATGCTGAAGCTAACAGAAGAACGAAGAACGAGTACATACCTAACTAATTACGAAATTTTCAAACAGTTTTGAATCTATGAAAATGGTATTTTAGCACTTATGATTGTGAACGTCAAAAAAATTACCGATTACATATTTTTTCTAATTACATATACAAACGATTTACTTGAGGATTGTGTTAAAACTAACCTAACCTTTAAGGTTCTATGGGATATTCCTGAAATATATCCTGAATAGTTTATGGTTCAGAAAAAAAATCGTAAGTCGATATGAAACAGTTAGGAAAAGAAACATTTAAAAAAATGGGCTATGAAAGAAAAAAAATACTGAGAAGAACTCGGCAAGAAACGTAACAAGGTATGTTTTTTTTAAACAGGTTGTAACACAACAATATATTATTTCACAGTAGATACCCCATTTTAAGTAAGTGATCGCCACTTGCTGGTTTGCAACCATAGTCTTAGAAAAGGTGAAGGAGATTATGAAGGCTTATTTGACCGAAATATGAATAAATGCGGTCAATCACCTAAAACAAGCATACGGATGAACCTATGCCGACCAGATTCTGATTCACATACTCATTGTGAACATACCTAATGTTTTTCACATCACTAATACGACAATCGGAACGTTGAGTTAGTTTGAACGTTTATCACTCCCCCTTTCCTTTGAGGGGGGCGATATTTTAAAATTTCTGAACGATGCTACCTACTGAATATAATTTAACATAATTGCAGTTAGGGGTTAATAATAGTATGAATGTCATAGGATGGGTTACTATTAGGATGGGTTACATAGGATGAGTTACTGTTGGCTTCACGATCTCATGTATGTTGATGATTTGAGGTATTTGCGATCATTATTACGGTTATTTAGTACGTGACATTTGCAACCAAAAACATTGCATGAAATTGACTGTCGCCCCAGCCTATATACGTCCTACTGCTGGGCACAGGCCTCCTCTCCAGACCTTCCCACGCGGGTCCAGTGCGGATTGGGAACTTCGCACGCACCATTGAATCGCTTCGCAGGTTTGTGCAGGTTTCCTCACGATGTTTTCTTTCACCGCAAAGCTCGTGGTAAATTTCAAATGTAATTCCGCACATGAATTTTGAAGCCGGGGTTTACTACTACTACGACCCTCTGCTTGAGAGGCGATAGGTCAAACCACTAGACCACCATGGGGAAATGACTGATTGTCAAAAATGGTATAAAATAAAAATAAATTAAGCTACTACTATCTACTAATACGAATAGAGATCACTTTATGAGATAAGCTTGCATTTGTACATCTCCAATTCAACACCAATTCCTAAAAGGGTCGGCAACGCACCTGTGATTCCCCTCGTGTTGCTGGTGTCCATGGGCGACGGTGATCGGTCTCTCTCAGGTGACCCGTCTGTGCCCCCTCTTATATATAAAAAAAAAACAATGTTAATTGGTGTGTTTGCTTATTTTCTGAACATACACTTAAATTTTCCACTTATACCATAAGCTATAGGCCTAGCGGTTGATATTTTGTACTTAATTTTATCCCAATTCTGTGGGAAAAGCATACACACATGGGTAGTGCCACCAGAGTTGAGGTTAGAGCATGCCGTGTAATGACAGCGGGATTTTGAAATTCACTCATTCATTCTCTTTTTTGCAATCAGCTCTTCATGGACGTGTTAATACTGGCCGGTCTTATATCAGATCTTCTTTAAACTCTAACCTTCCCTTATATAAAAACTAAAATATAGTAGGTATAGAGGAAATTGCACCAATACGCTGCACCTGGGCACCCCCACCCCTTGGGGGGGTTGATATCAAGTACCACGGTACGTGTTAAGCGATCTCAAGGATACACTTATTGTACGCTGAAAAGAATTTTAATTTTGCACTGTTTTTAATTTTAAAGTCTAGTTATGAGTTATGCTCTTAGGTAAGTTTAGTTTGAGAAGTCTTTTGAAAATTGGGGCTATAAAGCCATTATCCTACTTATCATAATAAAATGTGACAGTTTGTGTGAAATGAAATGAAATAGTTTATTTTGCTTTAGACATGGTAAAATGTATTATAAATAGTGCTATTTAATTTGCTGTGATGTATATGTCGGCGGCCGATCGTAAAATCAGCCAGATCACATGATATGCCTAAAAGTTGGCCAGGCGTATCACTAAGTGCCTGAGAAACAATACGGCAGATCGATTAGAGCAACGCATTCGTCGATATTCCTAGCTTTATACCGGGCACATCGTGATATGCTGAAAAAAAGAAAAATTTAGGTACGACAAGCGAAACGAAGAGTGACTCGTAGATGAATTGTGACCACTACGCACGTGCCGAGCGAGCGAAGCGAGCCTGCCGCGACAGCGGCCGGCGAAGTGCCAGAACCGATATGGCGCTAACACCATTACAAATATTTATTTATTTTAATATGAATTAAATACAATTTTCGCCACATATAGCTAGCTGATTGTCTGGAATATTACATACTACTTTGTATCCATTGGGAATGACTCCTAGTATACCTACTCTTCCGCTGAATGTCGGAAAATTTGGCTCGGTTGCTCATCATTTAAAGTAAACAAAGATCACGGTGTTATTTTTGGCAATATTATAGGAATTCAATAAAATCTCGAAGTTTAAAGTCGACGTACTTAATGGTTCATATAGTACCTATCGTCACTTATCTGGTCACTACCGTGCTCCCAGCTAAGTGACGAACCAAGCGCCAAGCCAAGATGAGCCAAGCGAAGTGCAAGGACTAACTTTTTCTGAAAGCGCTTCACTTTTTTTGAACCCTCATAACTAGGGTTTGGAATAGTCCAAACCTGATAAACCAGGTAAACAAAATGATCGATTTATTTTAATAAAACATTTAATAAAGCAAACAAAGCGGGTAAACACTGAATTTTCCCACAAGGTGACAACCAAACTACATACCTATAATTACATTAATTACAAACCTCAACTCAATCCTACTGGAAGTGGGTCGAAATAGACATGCAAGATTGGACCTGAAGAAACATTATTTGTAAGTTTAAAAGTCCATCAAAATGTGATAAATTTTAATGAATAACCTTTTTTATTGCATAAATATATGCCTTCAAATTATCTAATGTTTTAATACAGGCATGCACTTCCTATTCCTTAAGACAAAATTCCATTCAAAGTCCGGAAGACGAAGTGATTTAGCAGGTATCCCACTTGGCAAACTGAGGACGAAGCGTTGGTAGGCCTCCTACTAGGGGTAAGTTAAATGACCCAATAGTTGGCATCTGTAATCTTATGTCATTAGCAATAGAGATGACAGCAGGGCGTCGTCTATTGGGCATTCGCGCGTCCAGCACTCGAACGTTTACCTTACTGACGACATCGCGAGAAATGCGGACTACCAGTGGATGTTAGTGGCAACTGCAGTTCATTGTGTTCATAGGAGTTCGTTCTACTTAACCCGTCAGGCGTCCTAGAGACTAAATTAGTCCCTTTTTTTTGCGGTAAATGTCCTAGAGACTACTGGTAGTCTCGCACAAAAAAGTTTTGGACTAATGTAGAGTCTTGGACGCGTGACGGGTTAAAGGAGAGGGATTTGTTCAAAATGGGACATCTCATAGCTGATGATGATGAATCATATTCTACAGAGATCATGACTACTAACACGTAATTCCCTAAAAGATACAAAACATAATATTTGATGTCCACCCAAACACCTTTAAAACCCATCCTTGATCCAAATTCATATAAAACCATACTATTTTCCGTATTTAGACACAAACAATGTTCGGGAAACTTGAAACGGGTGCGATCGTAAGGCATTTTTCCGAACATACATGAGAGGGGGTGCCCCCTACTCCTGACTCCGGACAGAGTAGGGATGAAGCTAGGATCCTGCAGCAGAGAACACCAAATGGTTTTACAGAAGTTCCATTTTGTCCCCGCATATTGTCTTTCTGTTAACTTATTGAACTGATTTGTGGTGTTCTAATTTGTATAGTCCATTTTCAGAGTTCCGTACCTCAAAAGAAAATAACTGAACCCTGTCTGTCTATCTGTCAAAACTCTTTTTATCAGGAAAGCGTGGAGGTATAAGCCGGAATTAATATCAAGTACTCAAGTCTGCTGTCCATTGAAGCAATAAAAAAATTAAACTTCCATGACACGATAAAAAAAATTAATAAATAAACAGTCATTAATATGAAGGCTGTAATAAACGGGAAATAAACAGTCCTGAAGACTTATAAAACTTCAGAATTTATGATGTTGTTATTTTGAGGTCTCTTATAATATTACTAAGGCAACAATTTAATGTTTGTTATTTATTTACAACCTTGGTGTCTAGTAAATTATTTAACTTGTCCTTTTCGTTTGTTGTAAAGTAATTAATTTAGCTACCACTGTAATACTTCCTTGTTAATGACATCCATGCGTGATCCGTTGACATCCGGTCTCGAACTAATCGTCGACATAAGGACATACTAACTTTAATGACATTAATAGGTATTGAAATGTACTTTGGTGACAATTTAATGTACAGTACAGTCAACAAAAAGTACAGTCAGCAAATAAAAGCTTGTATTACAAATGTTTACCAAAAACTTATTTTGTCTGCTTACCTGCGATGCATAAGTCCAACTCGGATTTAGCGATTTTTAAGCATTTTAGTTATAATCCGTTTGGTGTTAGATAATTAAAAAGTCATTCCTAACCAATATTTTTAAAGTCTGTTTCCGCGGCTACTCTACACTTCGCTTCTTCGTCTCGCCGATAGTCGCCAATGTGTGCAGCCTCGCAGCGCTGAAAGACGCCTGTGACGCTACAAGCCTTCCTGAAAATGTATGCCACCTCTCCCCCCCGTGTGAGCACCCACACAGCTGTACCCAAAAACCCCACAAGTACTGCGATCGGTACTGAAAATACGGCGGCACTGCAACAGTGTGCGTGACTGTGAAAGATTACTCCTATATAGACGCAATACATATTTTCTCCAGCGAAAGTCACGTCTGTGAGCGTGGGTGCTTCTGTGTGCGTGGCACGTAGAGCGCTTTGTATTTTTTCCGGGATACGCTTGTGTGCACGTTATTGACATTTTTCTACATGAATTTTACGTGGTTGATTTAGATTTGTATATAGGTGGGGTGTGTGTGTTTGTTTGTGAGCGTGAATTATTTGTGGTGGGCTTTCGATGTTCGCGGATACTGAATTGGTGTAATTAATTCGTTTCAGATGGTACAGTGCACAGTTTTGCTTTTTAGATATACGGTTGTGTTCTCGTTTCATTCTCGAGCTGCCAGATGAGTTGCATTGGCTCAGACTCCTCATGGAACTTAAGACTTTGTCGTAATTTCTTTACTCGTTTATAAATAGTGCTTCAATTGGGAACTCTAGTTTTGAATCGCAAACGTAACGATTTTAAAGGAACTGCAGAAGCCAAGTATATTAGAGAAACGAATTTTTTTAGGACATAAAACACAAAGCAAAATAAAGCCGCTTATAGCTTACCTTGAATATTCATCATGTACCTGCACTGCTAAACTATATTGTGGTGTACAATAAAGAGTCATTGTACATTTTCTACGAGGCTACTACGAAACTTGAAGTTCGTGTCGTGCGGTCCCTCTGACACTTATTTAATACGAGAGCGACGGTACGATACGAACTTCGAGTTTCGTAGTAGCCCTGCTGTACAGCTCTAATCACAGAATGAGAGTGCTTGGGCTTGAAGCTCGTTCCACGAGTGCTCATTGCTTATATA
>NC_133480.1:15629929-15652679 GCF_025370935.1 Choristoneura fumiferana
CCTCTGAAGTAAAAAAAAAGAAAAAAGGAACACCGAGGCGAAGCGTGTTTCTATTTCAGGTTAAATAGGTAATTATCAGAGTAGAACCTCATAGTTATAGTACATAAAGAAAAGGACCATGGGCAACTTTGTATGGGAAGTGTACCAAAAACCAACAGAACTGAGAATTATATCATTAAATAGGTCTTTACCTAGTAGCCGCAAAGACCTTGGAGTGGGCAAGATAAATGCGATAACTCTATGATGGATGGCACACCACACATTAGATGACGGATATTTACTTAAGTAAGCAAACAATCGAGAAACTTTGCGAGGCCCCTTAGACCGCGAGGCCGTGGGCCGAGCTCTAGCACCGCCTCTTCTCGTCACTGTTGGATAAGTTTCCACCAGAGATGTGCGAGGATGTATTACGAGGAATGTGTTTCTCATGAACCAATAGAAACGCTTCATTTACCTATCCTCGCTCGGCGCAGCTCTGGTGGAAACAGCTCAGCGGAGCGAGGTGTATATATATACAAAACAAGGGAAGGATTTGTACGAATGTTTGGCGAGGATCTATTGAAAGAAAAAGAATACATTTATTTAACGCCATAAAAACAAACAAAGAACAAATACGAGTACAAGACATACATGACGCTAAATAGGTCCCCACTCAGCATAATGCCACGGCAAGCCGTGGCGCTGATTTTCAGTGAGAACCTGTTGCGAGTACTCAGTCACTAGTAGCGACCAGTGGCGCACCCCCACCTTACCGCACCCCGCTCTCTTATTTGAAAAGAGCCTGCTACACGCCCTCGCACCGCTCAGCTACCTCGCACAACTCTGGTGGAAAAAGAACGTTCCACATCCTCGCTACAAGTCCTCGCACCGCTCAGCTACCTCGCACATCTCTGGTGGAAAGATCATTCCACACACCTACCCATTTCTGGTATGCAGCCGTATACCTGGGTAGGGCACGCGGAACCAGGGCGCGTCCTCTATGATGACCAGCTTGAGGTCTGTCCGCGCGGGGTGCCCGGGGGGCAGCACACCCGCCAGCGTCAGCGCTAGACACACGCCCCACATTATGACTATGGTCAGCAGCACCTGGGGGTAGAGAGTTGTCATCATCATCATCAGCCGGAAGACGTTCACTGCTGAACAAAGGTCTCCCCCGAACGCCACAGTCATCGACATCTAAGTATGTATAGACTGCATGTTTCTTACATCCAAACGGAGCACAAACATTAGTTCGCTGCACGGTTTTGTGAACGTTTCACTATTTTGTTGACATCCGTGACAGGGGTTGTGTCAAATTAATATTGATGATCAAGATCTCTATAGTCTAAGTTGATGATTGATGCGCCGCGCGTTTTGTTTGTTCCAAACAGCTAGTTTAGTGTCGTAAGGTACATAGATGCCACAATGAACGACAACTCGCCCCTGCATCCACCGTTTGCCGCAACTCTGCCAATTTGCCCATCATTATTTTCATCAATTCAGTCCATCAGTCCGTTAAGGTTACACGATGATTCTTTCGTCATTTTGACCAGAATCATGGTGTGTTCCGAATTTTCACGATGGGAACGGACTATTCACTAGGTACATCTGTAGGTTTAGAGTCAGTCAATTTGAAAGTTCGACTTTAGCGACTTTCATTTGATAGAAAGTTGTTTACGTAATTTATAGACCGCCTTATTTGGATCCTACCAACATTTAGTTCCTTACCGGGAATAGTTAAAGAGCGGGAACCACTCGACGGCGCATCCCCTGTCTCTTTTCCACGAGAGCGTGGGGATCTTCACGCCCCCATGCATTGGGAGAACACCGTCAGCAGGGTAAATGTGCTGTAATAAATAAACAAACACTATAAACTTTTTTGTTAAATACACTAAAAAACGGTACAGGTGAAAACTAAATAAAAACTACTTAGCGGCACATACAAATTTGGCCCACTCTACATACGAAATTTTTTAGATAAAATATTGCCTGTTACTGCATACATTTGACCATCGCATTGCTTGACTTGACAAGGGGTTTCTTGTGACACTTACTGTGAGACCGTTCTATGATGGGTCAGTAATCAAATGGTACGACTGTTCTTAACATAGTTCTAGACACTAGACTTTCTTTCTTTTGAGTTTTTTCAAGCGCATGGTCGGGTTTCTTGATTTTTTATTTACAATGCCATACAATATAAATATTCTTTATTGATCACCAAAAGCAGTACAGTGACATAATTTTTATTATTTTTTTACTTACTTTTTTAAAGGAAGTCTGTTTTTTTGTTTTCTAATTCAAAAATAGTCCTCTTCTCTAAAAATAGCTAAGTAATGTGATTTATCGAAATTTTGTCCTGTTTCGACAGTCCCGCCCCTCATCCAGTGAGGAATGATATAGCAAATCTGAGGACCTCTTTGAGGTTTACCTTTCAATGCTATTTCCAATCAGGATAGTGCAATCCTCAGCTCAGGATATTATTAACCTTTGCCTTTGTAAATTTTGTAATGAAGCTTTCAAAATACTTAAAATGTCATGAGGGAAATACATAATGGTCATTTGCTTTAAAAAAATGAGGTGACAGACAGACATACTTTCGCATATAATACCTATTAAGTAGTAAGGATATATTTTCTCGTGCGGGCCTGAGCGGATCGGGATCTTTACAAACACTATTATTACAGTAAATTTCACGTACAATTTCATGGTCATCTCTCGTCTCGTAATTTGGCGTATCAATTCCGAAAAAGGCAGAGCTACTATACTAGAGCTATAAAAAACAATGGTTTATTAAAAGCAAAAACAAATCCATACATTTGCCCAAAATGATATAGCGAAATTTATTATGATACGATTTCAGGTAGGTAGGTACGTGATTCAGTTTCCTCGACTCGAAATACTTTTAACGAATAAAAACAACACATTCAATCTCCCAGAAGAGTATTTGCCAATTCGCGCTATCTCCTAAACCATTATTTTGCTCTTTCTATTTTGCAATTACGGCACAATTCCCGTATGACCGATGGGCCAGTATTTTAGTACTGCTGTCTTCATACTCCATCAATCTAGCCGAAAACGAGATAGAACTGTAGGTTATTATCTAAAGTGTGAACGACCGCAATCTAAATCATCTTCTATTAAATGATTTACTCTCATTCAGTATAAATGACAAATCGTCCACACGGATTAACTTTTTGTATTCGGTCCAAAATGAATATCGTTAGAAGTGAATTTTGTTCAAGTTGTGGTGAACAATTATTTATCACTATATTATAAATGCGAAAATAACTGTTTGTCTGTTACTGAATCACTTTAATTTAAATTTAGTACTGAAATAGTAAAAGACTGGGAAGGACAGGACAGTTTAAACGAATTCTTTGCAAACAGAATCCCAGGAAACGCTCATGCATCTAATCAATCCTTAATTCAACCGAACTTCGTCAAACTTCGGCAAACGTCGGCTAGAATCAGTGCAAACTATCAGAAGTGAGATCTCGTTCGGTGAAATGGCATTCGTGGGTTCATTTGTTCCATTTGAAAGGCATTGCAAGTTGAACTTTGGAATTCAAGAGTCAGAGCCGCTTATGCTTACATTATTAAATATGAGAGTATTATAAGAAGAACGGTACGACACGAACTTCGATTTCCGAATTTCGTAGTACCTAGCCCCTCTGGGTATAGTTTCTTATCGTTAAACGAAAGTGAGCCATTTGTAGTTTGAATTTCTGTGTGAATGACTGAGGTAGTGAAGAGTTAAGATTCTCGGAAGCTGCCAGGTGAATAATGTTAGGTTTCCACTTGAACTTTTGCTTGTATGGGGAGGAAGGAAGAACCCTTAGTAATCATGTCAGCTAATTATCGGCTATCGTTTCGCAACAGTCATTGAGCTAGTCTTCTTTCGTTTTGAGTTTTTTCTTCGTAAGAAATGTGGATTAGCAACACCAGTAATGTTCATTAACCATGATCATCCAAAAGCCGTCCACTTTTGAATAAAGGAAGCTCCTCAGAAGGCCACAATGAACGACAGCTTGCCACTTGCATCCACCGGTTGCCCGTAACTCGCGATGTTGTCAGTCCATCTAGTGATCTAGTGGTAGGCCTGCCAACGCTTCGCCACTCGAGGACTTTTGACCCGAATACAAGTACAAAAATGTGAATGTTTGATGTAAATAAAATGGTAAATGTCTTTTACACATCAACCAATAAGCAATAAACTATGAGTTTGTTTGTTTGCTACACTTCCACGGATTAACAACTGAACCGATTGCCACAAAACCTTGCATACTTCATAATGGAACACAAAATAAATAATAAAATACCAAGATTCCTTTTAATCCCCGAAGATTGCAAAGTTCCCACAGGATACCGAAAACCAACTCTTCGCAGACCAGTCTCGGGTAACAAACAGCCAGTAACCAATAAGAGCTCCAAAAGATAACCTCCAAAGCACTCACATTCAAAGCCTGTATAAAATCATCTACGTAACGAACAGACTCGCTATGTAATCGAGAGCGTAACTAGGTCGAGTTGCTAGAGAGCATTATTTGCTGGGAACTCTATACAAGCCGCCGTATCGGTTACCTCGCTGATCGAAGCCTTAATTTTGCGATGCGAGCACGAATGTTCCTATACATTGTAGGTGGGTAGGTACCCACAAACTCCCTTGTTTTGCAGACAGAAATTTCATAGAATTTTGCTTAACAGAAAAATTTTCATGTGTCATATGATATTTAGTCCTTATATTTGGGACTAAGTCGAACAAGACTTCCGCATGCATTCGAATCAATGTGCATGGCATGAATCGTTACGTTACCGAACGGGATTCGAGGGACGGCCATAGGCTTGAGGACTGGATGGCCAAGTGGTTAGAGAGCCTGACTACGACGCTTGAGGTCCCGGTTCGATTCTCGACCGAGGCAGAAATTCGTATGAATAATACGAATGTTTGTTCTCCGGGTTTTGTATGTTTAATATGTATTTAAGTATGTTATATATCTACGAATGGGACGGGAAAACGTAGTGTAGGGCGTCCTGAGGCACGGTGGACGGATGACCTTAAGAGGGTCGCCGGCGGATGGATGCGAGGGGCTGAAGACAGCTGGACTGCTGTAGGCTGATGAGGATGATGATGATGATGTATGATGTCTATATAATATGTTTATCCGTTACCTAGTATCCATTACAAGCTATGCTTAGTTGGGACTAGGTCAATTTGGTGTCAATTTTTTCATGTTTACTTGTTATGAACTACTATTTTTTATCTGAGCTATTTAATCTAAATTCTTAGTTTAATTTTTTAGCATAGCCTTGAGTATATTTGATTTTAGCTGTAGCAATGTTTTTTAGATGGAGATAGAGATCAACATCTTAAAAATCGAAATTCAACCATTTATATATTTGGCACATATGATGTGTGTTTGATCCCTTAAGTTCAGCTGACTGTACTTGCGTATTCATCTAATCTAACAAATGCAGGTATACTAAATTTCAACTCGATCCAACCACAGTTAGTGGGTCAAATGAACTTGCAAGATCTGAGGCCAGTGCAGACGGAGTGAATTTCCAGTTGCAAAGTAACTGCGATTGCCGACCTGCCATAAATTTCAATTGCAGTCAGAGTGCAGCTGTGTCGAATGCAATCGAACAGCAACAAAAAATGTACAGGCCCAGCAGTTAGCAGTCACGCTGCAGCTGGATCCAGTCCATCTGTACTGGCCAAAAATTCTGTTTAAAATATTATGTTTAACTAGAGTTTTACCGCTTCACGCGCGTAAACTATTCATCTGGTACAAATGAAATTTTCCGGGATTTTGTATAATTCTTGTGGAATTCCCAAAATTTATATCGTGGTCTTCATTGAGGTTGTGTTAGAATAACCTGTCCATAATTTCAAGACTCTAAACCCAGCCGTGGAATATCGTAAAATGTAAAGTATATGTTATTCCAGATGGGCCAGCTATGTACATACCAAATTTAATCCAAAACCGTCTAGCCGTTTTAGCGTGAAGGATTAACAAATATAAATTTACCAAAAACAAAATTTCGTATTTATATGTATTAGGATTCAAGTTTTTTTGCTTATTGTAGTTTTATGATTTTTTTCTTTATTCTTATCAAAATGTACATATATATTCAATAAGTAAAATCATATCAGTTGGGCGCATTTCGTACCACTTGGTTCCGTTTTTATTTCAAACCTTAATGTCATGAATACGAGTAAATTTTCATTTTTTAAGAGTCCACCCACGCCAAACGGCGCGAGCGGTTTTGTACCTCACCCCCGCGACCCCTCTGAGATAGATCGCGTGCAACCGCGATTTGTTCGTAGGCGTTATCTGACAGCGACGCGTTTTCGCGCGCAGCGCGGCGAAATACGGTACCGCTAAAGTTTTTCAGAAATGTCAAAACGATCGTTTGTTATGGAGTTTGTATTGAATACGTCATATACTGACTGCTATGACAAGGCTATGACGTTACAATTTCCCACGTTCAAACTGATTCAATTTTATGTACTTAGGTACTTAGGTAATTCGTTTTTATTAACTTGAAAATCGCCAAAATTACGAAAAATGTGAAAATTCGGTTATTATGAGTATTTTCAAAGCTGCATTCCAATACAATACAATGACTCTTTATTGTACTCCGGTCTGAGTGGAGAGCCTTGGGAGAGGCCTATTATGTCCAGCAGTGGACGTCTTTCGGGTGACACAATACTAAAGTTCACCTAACTTTTATTTTCTTAGGTACACTTTAATTTAACTATGGCCTATGAAATACACCTACATTTCTAAAAGTGTATTAGTAATTTCTTGCTAGAGAAATACCTATATCAAAATATTAAAAATTAAGCAAGATATATTTCTCAAAATGTAGACAAAACTGAAGATAACTTATAATACCTATACTCATTTAGGTAGGTATACACTAAAATATGGATCCATTTGCAGATAGGTATCGATTTTTTATTTGAAAACCAAAAACCTCATTTGCTTCGTACAGTCGGATAAAACATTCAAAGGACATAACATTGCCTGGCGGGCAATTTTTTCAATCACAAGTGGACATTATATTGAGTAAAATTACCCACGTTTATAATTTTATAAAGCACTTACGTTTACAAACTTAAATTTTAATAAACACAAAATAAACATTGTACTTTGCTCTGATAACTGTTATTTTTATATGTTTTATGTACAATAGAGAGTTATAAACCCTTTATTGAACAAAAAATACTCATTCGTGACAATCGATTTTATAAGAAAATGGCCCTAAGGCAAAGTTGACGGTTTTTTGCCCAAAATTCAGAACCAACATAAAAAATACAACCGAATTGATAACCTCCTCCTTTTTTCTGAAGTCAGTTAAGCTCAGGCTTCTAATAGACTCTCGTTAATAATCCCCTTTTTACAGCCCTTAATGCACAATGTACTTTTGTGTCAATATTAGTTCCAATTCCAAATATTACCCGCTATGATCCTGTTACAACAAGGCCATAGTCGGTAGGAAAATACAAACTGAAATATAGATGCACAGAAAAACCAGAAAAAGAGACCAGCATCCTCAGCATGACAGAGGTGTCAACTTCTAGATTTTTTCTCGCCTGCTTGCCTAAATATCAAAATTTTCCAGGCGTTACTCCAAACAGGGGACAGGGGGTCCTGTCAAAAATCAGCAATTTGTATTCAATCAGTGTTCTATCAATGTCGTATGTATACAAACACCTCTATATTATGTTTGAGTTTTCTAATAATTTTATCATATTTATGAGTTAAACGCTAATAACCAATAACAAATTATAACAACAACAGTTTGTATATGACACTAAAAACACCGATTGAATACAGAACTAGGCCACGTATGTCCCTTATTTTTAATAGGAAGTACCACCTACAAAACTTTGATATTTCGGCAAGTAGTAGGTCAATGTATGGTTAATTCTTAGAAAAAAAGTTAGAGGTGTCACTACTTCAAAACCAAATAAAAGAAATGTGTCTTTTTATTTGGTCTTTTTTTTAAATTTATATGATTTTTGAGTGGCGATGTAAATCTATATAAAGAACAACTTTAAAATTTGAAACAAATCGCTTGATTACATACTGATAATAAATACATTAAAAAAACAAAAGTCAAGAACTGACACAAGTAGGATATTCATACTCAACATAAATATTCTTGGAGATACGAGTACTCGCAGAAAAAACTGTGCCCATTTGATAAAAGGGACGGCTTACTAGAAAAACCAAACTATGAACTGTTACCTAACGACTAAATGCAATCACTTTGTCTGAATTAATAAATTATTTACTATTTTAATTGTACTTTAGATTTATAAAACTGGAGTTCCAAGAGTGGAGAAATTACGTATAAAGAAAGAAAGAAGGATATTTTATTAACACTAATACAAAAAGCACAAAGTGCAGTATTTGAACCTGTAAGTGAGAACTTTTTCTACTATTATAACGCATGTGGGCAATGTTGTCTAAATAACTTTGCCCGTTATAAAATTCAATCAATAAGTTACTTTGCCCAACGATTAATAAAGTAAATATTTGTTTTATATAAGTCATGTTATTTAGTGGGTGTCTCAAAATAATGTAGGTACTTACTGTACTAAAATAGTGCTTGTGTAGTGTAGATGTATCATCATCTGGTTCAGAGACCTCAGTGCGTTTTTTTACTGTAGAACATGTTAATCCAGGGTATTTATTACCTGTATGGCAAATTTCATGCAAATCCGTTCAGTAGTTTCTACGTGAAAGAGTAACAAACATCCATCCATCGCCATACTTAAAAAAAATGTTTAGATTTTTTTTTGTAGAGAATTTTATGTAGATTACTTATGTTTTAGAACATTTTTTGCTGTGGTTTACGAGTTATTTACGAAAAACTAAATGGGACTTTTACACAAACTCCTCCCCACCCGTTAGCTCTACCCCCACCCATCAGTACCTACTTTTAGTATGTGGTCTTAAACACCATCCCCTACAACTATGCCAAAATTGACTTATACGCGAGATTTCCCCGGAGAGGCAGTTTTTGGTCTTCGTTGGGTAGGCTATATACTCGTACCAGACACGTATTAAGTTTGAACACATGTCCTATATTCCTACTATGGTAGTTATCAGTTTATAAGTAATAGACAAAATATGGAGCCAATAAAACTATTTAGACTACTAACCAATTTTTCTGTACTTACCTAATTCTTGTAATAAACAACACACTTACTTTACAACTTCTGACATCTTCTGACATGTTGTCTGTCATTGTACGAGTATGAGGGCTTCTTGTTTTTTTTGTGCGTTATTTAATTTATTTCTCGGTGTTGACTATCCTAAAACACCTTAAATACCCAAAATACAGTGATAACGTAATTTAATAATAATTTCCTTACTCATAGATTGAGTGTTATGAAAGAAGTGTAAATGTAAAAGTTTTTTTTCGTAAATGAATTTTGTGGAGAAAAGCGACGCAGGTCAATCAGGCAGAGCACCTAAGCGCTCACTGTTTCTCTGCGTTGAAGTGACAGAGAAGCAATATGTCGTCGGCGTGGCGTAAGTCTTTGCTCATCAAAAATTTGGAAATAAAATAAATGCAAAGAAATTACGATTTAGATTTAAGAAATAACACGACAGATATTATTATTACGTTTTGTTTGTAAATCAGACTTAGTAATTTGATTATAGTGTCTTTATAAATAACGGAGTATTTTTGGTTTCTAAATCAAAGTAAGAGCTCACTTTGGCAATAAAATCTATCGAGCCAAATTAGTTTAATCGTGTTTTGAAAGCAACGACTAACTCAGGAATACGATCAAGATTATCGTAATATTTTTTTTATTGCCACGAAGTACACCAATTTTATACCACGTCTGTTTAAAAATAGCAGTGAGTGGCGTAGGTCGCCTCTTAAATTTCGAGTCAATCTGCACTAAGTGGGTAATTTGCTAATGACAACAAACAAACTATGCAAATGAAGCAAAAGCTTGTATAAAACAGCCTCTCAACCATGTCCTAAGAAGGACCCATATTCGACCTCCTATAATACCTAGTATACATTATCGGGCTGGCTAAGTGGGTCGGACCCCCACCCGAAAATACATCCGATCCTTTACTAGAAGTTCACGTGACAAGGAAATTGAGAAGGATTTGCACCTACTAGGTGGAAGAGTGGTGTTGGTAAAAAAAGTTTAATACAAAGCTGAATGGCAAACGAGCAAGTGGGTCTCCTGATGGAAAGAGATCACCAACGCCCATAAACATCTGCAACACCAGGGGTACTGCAGATGCGTTGCCAACCTAGAGGCCTAAGATGGGATACCTCAAGTGCCAGTTATTTCACCGGCTGTCTTGCTCTCCACGCCGAAACACAACAGTGCAAGCACTGCTGCTTCACGGCTGGATTAGCGAGCAAGACACATCATTTAACCCTGTGGTAGCTTGGTGGTTTGACCTATAACATCTCAAATTTTTTTCGTAACTTATGTGAAATTTCAACGGTATGTGTGAAGTTTACTATATAAGCAATGAGCACTCGTGGGAACGAGCTCCAAGCCCAAGCACTCTCATTCTGTGATTAGAGCTGTGTACAGCAGGGCTACTACGAAACTCGAAGTTCGTATCGTACCGTCCCTCTCGCTCTCGTATTAAATAGTATAAGTGTCAGAGGGACCGCACGACACGAACTTCAAGTTTCGTAGTAGCCTCGTAGAAAATGTACAATGACTCTTTATTGTACACCACAATATAGTTTAGCAGTGTAGGTACATGATGAATATTCAAGGTAAGCTATAAGCGGCTTTATCGCTTTGCTTTTGTGTTTTATGTCCTAAAAAAAATCGTTTCTCTAATATACTTGGCTTCTGCATTTCCTTTAAAATCGTTACGTTTGCGATTCAAAACTAGAGTTCACAATTGAAGCACTATTTATAAACGAGTAAAGAAATTACGACAAAGTCTTAAGTTCCATGAGGAGTCTGAGCCAATGCAACTCATCTGGCAGCTCGAGAATGAAACGAGAACACAACCGTATATCTAAAAAGCAAAACTGTGCACTGTACCATCTGAAACGAATTAATTACACCAATTCAGTATTCCGCGAACATCGAAAGCCACCACAAATAATTCACGCTCACAAACAAACACACACACGCCCACCTATATACAAATCTAAATCAACCACGTAAAATTCATGTAGAAAAATGTCAATAACGTGCACACAAGCGTATCCCGGAAAAATACAAAGCGCTCTACGTGCCACGCACACAGAAGCACCCACGCTCACAGACGTGAAATCTTTCGCTGGAGAAAATATGTATTGCGTCTATATAGGAGTAATCTTTCACAGTCACGCACACTGTTGCAGTGCCGCCGTATTTTCAGTACCGATCGCAGTACTTGTGGGGTTTTTTCTCGGGTACAGCTGTGTGGGTGCTCACACGGGGGGGAGAGGGGGTGGCATACATTTTCAGGAAGGCTGTAGCGTCACAGGCGTCTTTCAGCGCTGCGAGGCTGCACACATTGGCGACTATCGGCGAGACGAAGAAGCGAAGTGTAGAGTAGCCGCGGAAACAGACTTTAAAAATATTGGTTTAGGAATGACTTTATAATTATCTAACACCAAACGGATTATAACTAAAAATGCTTAAAAATCGGCTAAATCCGAGTTGGACTTATACATCGCAGGTAAGCAGACAAAATAAGTTTTTGGTAAACATTTGTAATACAAGCTTTTATTTGCTGACTGTACTTTTTGTTGACTGTACTTAAATTGTCACCCAAAGTACATTTCAATACCATATTTTAAGTCAATGCCATTAACCGTTAAAGAGTTCCGTCCTGTCGAGACGATCCTGGCCGGACTACCAGGATGTCATTATCAGGTTATGTATTGTCACTAGATTTACTTAAGTTTACTGGAAGCGGGTCAAATTTAAATTGCAAGATTTGACCCAAATAAATAAACAAACGAAAAGGACAAGTGAAATAAAACCTTGTAAAAAATAAGGTCTTCAGACTTTTATTGTTGGTTGTGCTATAAGAGCCACCTTCATATCTACCAAATTTCAAGTTTTCAGCCTTTATTAATGACTGTATTTTTTATTAAGTTGACATGGAAGTTTAATTTTTTTATTGCTTCAATGGACAGCAGACTTGAGTACTTGATATTAATTCCGGCTTACACCTCCACGCTTTCCTGATAAAAAGAGTTTTGACAGATAGACAGACAGGGTTCAGTTATTTTCTTTTGAGGTACGGAACTCTGAAAATGGACTATACAAATTAGAACACCACAAATCAGTTCAATAAGTTAACAGAAAGACAATATGCGGGGACAAAATGGAACTTCTGTAAAACCATTTGGTGTTCTCTGCTGCAGGATCCTAGCTTCATCCCTACTCTGTCCGGAGTCAGGAGTAGGGGGCACCCCCTCTCATGTATGTTCGGAAAAATGCCTTACGATCGCACCCGTTTCAAGTTTCCCGAACATTGTTTGTGTCTAAATACGGAAAATAGTATGGTTTTATATGAATTTGGATCAAGGATGGGTTTGAAAGGTGTTTGGGTGAGACATAAAGTATTATGTTTTGTGTCTTATAGGGTTATCTTTTAGGGAATTACGTGTTAGTAGTCATGATCTCTGTAGAATATGATTCATCATCATCAGCTATGAGATGTCCCATTTTGAACAAATCCCTCTCCTTTAACCCGTCACGCGTCCAAGACTCTACATTAGTCCAAAACTTTTTTGTGCGAGACTACCAGTAGTCTCTAGGACATTTACCGCAAAAAAAAGGGACTAATTTAGTCTCTAGGACGCCTGACGGGTTAAGTAGAACGAACTCCTATGAACACAATGAACTGCAGTTCGCCACTAACATCCACTGGTAGTCCGCATTTCTCGCGATGTCGTCAGTAAGGTAAACGTTCGAGTGCTGGACGCGCGAATGCCCAATAGACGACACCCTGCTGTCATCTCTATTGCTAATGACATAAGATTACAGATGCCAACTATTGGGTCATTTAACTTACCCCTAGTAGGAGGCCTACCAACGCTTCGTCCTCAGTTTGCCAAGTGGGATACCTGCTAAATCACTTCGTCTTCCGGACTTTGAATGGAATTTTGTCTTAAGGAAATAGGAAGTGCATGCCTGTATTAAAACATTAGATAATTTGAAGGCATATATTTATGCAATAAAAAAGGTTATTCATTAAAATTTATCACATTTTGATGGACTTTTAAACTTACAAATAATGTTTCTTCAGGTCCAATCTTGCATGTCTATTTCGACCCACTTCCAGTAGGATTGAGTTGAGGTTTGGTACTTATGTAATTATAGGTATGTAGTTTGGTTGTCACCATGTGGGCAATTCAAGCCTTTACCCGCTTTGTTTGCTTTATTAAATGTTTTATTAAAATAAATCGATCATTTTGTTTACCTGGTTTATCAGGTTTGGACTATTCCAAACCCTAGTTATGAGGGTTCAAAAAAAAGTGAAGCGCTTTCAGAAAAGTTAGTCCTTGCACTTCGCTTGGCTCATCTTGGCTTGGCGCTTGGTTCGTCACTTAGCTGGGAGCACGGTAGTGACCAGATAAGTGACGATAGGTACTATATGAACCATTAAGTACGTCGACTTTAAACTTCGAGATTTTATTGAATTCCTATAATATTGCCAAAAATAACACCGTGATCTTTGTTTACTTTAAATGATGAGCAGCCGAGCCAAATTTTCCGACATTCAGCGGTAGAGTAGGTATACTAGGAGTATTGGGATACAAAGTAGTATGTATTATTCCAGACAATCAGCTAGCTATATGTGGCGAAAATTGTATTTAATTCATATTAAAGTAAATAAATATTTGTAATGGTGTTACCGCCATATCGGTTCTGGCACTTCGCCGGCCGCTGCCGCGGCACGCTCGCTTCGCTTGCTCGGCTCGTGCATATTGGTCACAATTCATACTACAAGTCACTCCTCGTTTCGCTTGTCGTACCTAAATTTTTCTTTTTTTCAGCATATCACGATGTGCCCGGTATAAAGCTAGGAATATCAACGAATGCGTTGCTCTAATCGATCTGCAGTATTGTTTCTCAGGCACATCGTGATATGCCTGGCCAACTTTTAGGCATATCATGTGATCTGGCTGATTTTACGATCGGCCGCCGACATATACATCACAGCAAATTAAATAGCACTATTTTTAATACATTTTACCATGTCTAAAGCAAAATAAACTATTTCATTTCATTTCACACAAACTGTCACATTTTATTATAATAAGTAGGATAATGGCTTTATAGCCCCAATTTTCAAAAGACTTCTCAAACTAAACTTACCTAAGAGCATAACTCATAACTAGACTTTAAAATTAAAAACAGTGCAAAATTAAAATTCTTTTCAGCGTACAATAAATGTATCCTTGAGATCGCTTAACACGTACCGTGGTACTTGATATCAACCCCCCCAAGGGGTGGGGGTGCCCAGGTGCAGCGTATTGGTGCAATTTCCTCTATACCTACTATATTTTAGTTTTTATATAAGGGAAGGTTAGAGTTTAAAGAAGATCTGATATAAGACCGGCCAGTATTAAAACGTATAGGTAATGTCATGAAGAGCTGATTGCAAAAAAGAGAATGAATGAGTGAATTTCAAAAATTCCGCTGTCATTACACAGCATGTTCTAACCTCAACTCTGGTGGCACTACCCATGTGTGTATGCTTTTCCCACAGAATTGGGATAAAATTAAGTACAAAATATCAACCGCTAGGCTTATAGCTTATGGTATAAGTGGAAAATTTAAGTGTATGTTCAGAAAATAAGCAAACACAACAATTACATTGTTTTTTTTTTTATATATAAGAGGGGGCACAGACGGGTCACCTGAGAGAGACCGATCACCGTCGCCCATGGACACCAGCAACACGAGGGGAATCACAGGTGCGTTGCCGACCCTTTTAGGAATTGGTGTTGAATTGGAGATGTACAAATGCAAGCTTATCTCATAAAGTGATCTCTATTCGTATTAGTAGATAGTAGTAGCTTAATTTTATTTTTATTTTATACCATTTTTTGACAATCAGTCATTTCCCCATGGTGGTCTAGTGGTTTGACCTATCGCCTCTCAAGCAGAGGGTCGTAGGTTCAAACCCGGCTTCAAAATTCATGTGCGGAATTACATTTGAAATTTACCACGAGCTTTGCGGTGAAAGAAAACATCGTGAGGAAACCTGCACAAACCTGCGAAGCGATTCAATGGTGCGTGCGAAGTTCCCAATACGCACTGGACCCGCGTGGGAACTATGGCCCAAACCCTCTTGTTCTGAGAGGAGGCCTGTGCCCAGCAGTAGGACGTATATAGGCTAGGGCGACAGTCAATTTCATGCAATGTTTTGGTTTGCAAATGTCACGTACTCAATAACCGTAATAATGATCGCAAATACCTAAATCATCAACATACATGAGAACGTGAAGCCAACAGTAACCCATCCTATGTAACCCATCCTAATAGTAACCCATCCTATGACATTCATACTATTAGTAACCCCTAACTTCTGCAATTATGTTAAATTATATTCAGTAGGTAGCATCGTTCAGAAATTTTAAAAATATCGCCCCCCTCAAAGGAAAGGGGGAGTGATAAACGTTCAAACTAACTCAACGTTCCGATTGTAGTATTAGTGATGTGAAAAACATTAGGTATGTTCACAATGAGTATGTGAATCAGAATCTGGTCGGCATAGGTTCATCCGTATGCCATGTTTTAGGTGATTGACCGCATTTCTTCATATTTCGGTCAAATAAGCCTTCATAATCTCCTTCACCTTTTCTAAGACTATGGTTGCAAACCAGCAAGTGGCGATCACTTACTTAAAATGGGGTATCTACTGTGAAATAATATATTGTTGTGTTACAACCTGTTTTAATAAAAACATACCTTGTTACGTTTCTTGCCGAGTTCTTCTCAGTATTTTTTTTCTTTCATAGCCCGTTTTTTTAATGTTTCTTTTCCTAACTGTTTCATATCGACTTACGATTTTTTTTCTGAAACTATAAACTATTCAGGATATATTTCAGGAATATCCCATAGAACCTTAAAGGTTAGGTTAGTTTTACAACAATCCTCAAGTAAATCGTTTGTATATGTAATCAGAAAAAATATGTAATCGGTAATTTTTTTGACGTTCATAATCATAAGTGCTAAAATACCATTTTCATAGATTCAAAACTGTTTGAAAATTTCGTAATTAGTTAGGTATGTACTCGTTCTTCGTTCTTCTGTTAGCTTCAGCATTCTTGTCCCAGAAAGAAAATGTATGACCATTTTGGTGTACTTAGTGGTTTCTATTTCTATTTTCACATAAATAACAGCCAGTAAGCTTAGAAAAAGTAAAGCAGCACTTCGAAATCCCGAGAATGAATATACTACCCCGCCACGTCACTACTAAGCTCAACTAACTCACACATTACCATTCCAGAACTACGGAATAAATCCCCGTAGCCGCAGCTGTTCAAAATTCCAAAATTCGCAATTCGAAACGTGAACATTTCCGCTCAAAAATTTCTAACGAACATTTAAGCTGAGCGTCCGTTATTTTCTCCGTTCTATATTCAAATTGGCTGTCGCTATTGGCTGGCTTTACATCGGGCATGCCGACGGTACCCGAAGCTGTAATGTCTATGCATAAAGTATTTTAAACTTGTTTAAATGCAACGTATTCTGCCCAACTCTTTCGCTATCAAAGGAGGTTATTTAGTGGATTTTCTTACCTTTGTGAGCGCTCCGAGCCGATAACGAGTTTCAGGCTGTATTACTGTTATTATTTTGCTAGTTATAATTAAGTAACTAGATACGTAATAGTAGTTTAATTTAACCTCCGACTCAAAAAGGCAGATGTTAGTTTGACGCCAATGTATGTCTGTTTGGCATCGTAGCTCTCAAACAGATGGACCGATTTTGATGTAGTCTTTTTCATGTGAAAGCGAGATTCTTTGCTGTGATTTTCAGCTACGTTTGATAATATATTGATAGTTTATGAGATATTGAACTTTGAAATAACAAGTCCTAAAATAACCGGATTTTAAATAACTATTATATTCTCTTTTGTCAATCAAACATAAAATTACAAAGATCAACCACGTCAAAGTTAAGGAGTGGAGACTGTGACGTATTTAGTTATAATTGTACCGAGTTCACCTAGTATTTTAAAGGCAGCCATCTTTCCTTCCAGCGACGTATAAAAATGGCGGGTGTTACGGTAGCGGAGAACATTCTAGAATTCTATTCCAGATATTTATCTCTCGGGCGAGACTATCTATCTGGATGCCGAATACAGTAGTTTCTGTTGTCTATCTGTGATGCATTTAATGTACTGAAAATAAAGAAGAACCTGCAAAGAAATTCAATGTTACTGTAGTTCCCGATCCAAACTGGGTCTTGTGGGAGATCCGGCTCGCACTTGGCCGATTTTATTTGATCGACATAAAATAATATTTCATAGTTTTTGATAACCTAACTGATACACTAAATAGAGGTACCCCATTTAGGTTTTCTCAGTATTTTAGAATTGATTCGGCTTTGATAGAAACATTATACTTACACTTGAAAGTTGAGAAAATAAATATTCATTTGTTTACCATGAGCTTGCAGTGAAGGAAAACATGCAAACATGTGAAAAGGTACAATGGTGTGAGTGAAGTTATCACTCCGTCCTGGGCCTGCGTGGGAACTTCGGCCCAAGCCCTCTCATTCGAAGAGGAGGCCTGTGCCCAGCAGTGAATTCTGGTACTGCATTAGCTTGAATCTGTCAATTAGTTATTTTTTTAGTATAAACATAGTATGTAAAAGTTACTAATACTTACCTTTAAAAACCTCGGTAGCCAGGCTTCCAAGCTGGCAAGTTCAGACTTTACGACCCTTATAAAGAAGGGGTAAAAGTAGGGGGAGGCTTTGATTTTATTTAAAACGAGCTAACTCACAGTTTGCAGGTATATTGAAAAATTTAAAAATGGTAGTTTGTTTAGTTACGAGCTGGGTGCAGCGTTGATTTTTAAAATATATATTCGGTTTGTTTAGAAACTACTTCCTTCTTATATTATGAATACTAAAATTTGTAAGTGTGCGTGTGTGTATGTATGTATGGATGTTTATTACTCCTTCACGCTAAAACGGCTGGAGGAATTTGGATAAAATTTGGTATATAGATAATTGGACATCTGGATGATGATGAAAGATTACATGATATGCAAATAAGGATTTTCGACTGTTCTTTTGTATCTTCATGCAGTGATGAAATGAGTTTCGTACAGTACAGAAAATGAATGACATAAAGTTCTATAAACGAAGTAAATATGGCGTCAAAACAGCGTGAAAAGGAATTCGTAGAGCTGCGCCATCTGCAAAGGATTTTTAGTGGCGCATCACTATTAAATGTAAAATATTATATCGAAAGATTAGTGATGGGATGTTGTCGATGTCGATACCTATCGAAATATTTTTTCAAAAATGTGTTTTTTGACATCATTTCGGTCTATTTACGTCACTGGACTTCGACTCAGAATGAGAGGGCTTAGGCCGTAGTTCCCACGCAGGCCCAGTACGGAGTGATAACTTCACTCACACCATTGTACCTTTTCACATGTGTGCATGTTTTCCTTTACTGCAAGCTCGTGGTAAACAAATGAGTATTTATTGAATCAGGCGTTACTTTGCGGAGGTCCATATCAATGAACTAAAAGAATCTAACAACTGGTAGCATGGTGTACGGTTGTGTCACTCTGAAGATGAGCTCTGGTTGAGTTCGAAACGCGTCAGTGTAGTGTGGTGGTGGTGATAGATGGGTTTGTGTGATTTGTGTGTGTTCTTACAGTGTGGAGGTGGAGGAACTGCATGAACACGCATATTTTGCATAAGCTTAGCTATCGTAAGGTCGCGGGTGAGCAAGGAAATTCTTTTAGTTAAATGAATATTTATTTTCTCAACTTTCAAGTGTAAGTATAATGTTTCTATCAAAGCCGAATCAATTCTAAAATGCTGAGAAAACTTAAATGGGGTACCTCTATTTAGTCTATCAGTTAGTTTATCAAAAACTATTAAATATTATTTTTTGTCGATCAAATAAAATCGGCCAAGTGCGAGTCGGAACACTCACGAAGGGTTCCGTACCATTGTCTATACAACATTAGACATTAGCAAAAAAAAACACGTTTGTTGTATGGGAGCCCTCCTTAAATATTTATTTTAATTTAATTTAATTATTCATTCTATGAATATTTTAGGCGTCTACCTGTTGCTGTTATTAATATCGAGCAAAAAACGGTAAAATAATCACGTTTGTTGCATAGGAGCCCCCCTTAAATATTTTTTATTCTGTTTTTAGTATCTGTTGTTATAGCGGCCACAGAAACACATAATCTGTGAAAATTCCAACTGTCTATTATAGTTATCACGGTTCATGATATAGAGCTTGGTGACTGGCTAACAGACTGACGGACGGACAGCGGAGTCTTAGTAATAGAGTGCCGTTTTTACCCTTGGGCCACGAAACCCTAAAAAATGACAAAGATAAAGCACGTGCACGTTTTGCAGGTGGTAGGACCTTGTGCAAGGTCCGCCCGGATTGCTACCACCATCTTGCTCGCTAATCCTGTTGTGAAGCAGCAGTGCTTGCACTGTTGTGTTTCGGCGTGGAGAGTAAGACAGCCGGTGAAATTACTGGCACTTGAGGTATTCCATCTTAGGCCTCTAGGTTGGCAACGCATCTGCAATATCCCTGGTGTTACAAATGTTTATGGGCGGTGGTGATCTTTTACCATCAGGAGACCCACTTGCTCGTTTGCCATCCAGTCGAATAAAAAAAGTCGAAGTTTAGGAGTGGAGGTCCATGACGTGACGTGCTAAAAATTATCACACGGAGTGACGTCACGCGAGTCTTTAACTGGCTATATTTTCATATTTTTTGTTTAATTGATAAAAGAGAAAACTTGGTGTCACATATTTTCTAATAATGTAACTGATGAACTAATTATAATATTTTAAGACAGCCCATAGATTATTTTGTGTATTTTTATCGATAGTTTGTAATTATCGATAGTACCTAGTGCCGAGAATTTCAGATCGAGTGCAACGTATATCAGGCTCGTATATAGGCTGCCGTGGATACACTTGGAGCAAATTAGTGTTGTAAAAAAATCGAGTATTTAGATCTCGATTAAATCGGATTTGAAGGTGGCCGCAGGGACAATGTGGAGGAGAAAATGTTATGATCGGAACCCACGGAGAGGTTTGGGGGATGCGAAAACGAATCTAACTCTTGTTTTATTACCTCCGAGTCGAGATTTCTTGCATTGGTCAAACGGCATTTGAGTCAATGCCTCAATGGTGACACCGAGCTCAATAAATACTTGATGTAAGTATTTAGTTTATATCCTCCTAAGTCCTCGCGTACTTTATAAAGGACTAATTAACACTAGAATAACGTCTGAATGTACTTTATAAAGTACAAATTGTTCATTGAATACAGAATTCTAAGAATTTTGAAATAAAGCAGGTCAACTAAGTTTGTTAAAAAATGTCAGGACACAGGAGGATATATTCTCTTATAATATTTGAACTGTTGCTGTTGGCTGAACGAGTTTAGCCCGACATGTTTCGGGCTAATCCGTAGCTCTTCGTCTTCGGAGTAACGCGACTCTGCTCGCGCGACTACCCGACGAAACTGACACCGGCACACAACTACCCGCGTTTTCATCATCATTTTCATTACATCTGTCAAATGTAGGGTAGCACACAACATTAACAACATCGCTCTGTAAAGGTACGTTCACACACACCGATGACGCAGCACGAGTATTTACCACCGTTTTCCAACTCGGTGGTACCGTCCAACCACTATATCCCGGTTAAAATTCGGATGACGACTAATCTCGATGGCTTCACGTACTTTCCGCGGAATTGAATTTTTTTCTTTCGCTAGTACAGATACCCTATCAAATTTGATATAGTGCGTCGAATCCGAGTCCATATGTGCTCCGATACCTTTCGTCCAGTCTCTCCGATATAGCTTTTGCCACAAGGAACAGGGAGTCCGAAGACGAAGGGCTACGGATTAGCCCGAAACATGTCTGGCTAAACTCGATTTAAGACGTGAATTAACCTGGTCAATATATTTAATATGAGTGAGTCTCATGGTAGTTTCATGATGAAGAGTTCCTTCTTGTCAAAAGTGTAGCGACTTAGAAGAGATGAAACAGACTCTAAATATATCCTCCCAGTGTACCTACCCCGGTCTAGTCCACGAAAAGTGACTATCTAGTGCTGCGATACTCGATCCCAGCGCGGAACTAAATTCCCGCTTCGCATCCGGACGGGGTTTTAATAAAATGTTCACGTGTAAAAATACAGGGTGAGCTATCGAGACGAGTGTTCTAGAACGAGTTCAACGCTGGAGAGTGGAGAGATTTAAAAGAAAGAAGACATTTACTTACTAATACAGAAGACACACAAATACATTAAAATTTCCACAATCACACAGAAATAAATCAAAATAAAAATGCATGAAAACACACATATGAAAATAGTAACATGTACACAATTTTGTGTGTCCCAAAAGCGAAACGGTCGCTGACAGCATTAAGCTGATTTTTTCATATAAAAACTATTGAGAAGCCGTGGTGGCCTAGTGGTTGACCTATCGCCTCTCAAGCAGAGGGTCGTGGGTTCAAACCCGGCTCGCACCTCTGAGTTTTTCGAAATTCATGTGCGGATTACATTGAAATTTACCACGAGCTTTGCGGTGAAGGAAAACATCGTGGGGAAACCTGCACTATCCTGCGAAGCAATTCAATGGTGCGTGTGAAGTTCCAATCCGCACTGGGCCCGCGTGGGTACTATGGCCCAAGCCCTCTTGTTCTGAGAGGAGGCCTGTGCCCAGCAGTGGGACGTATATAGGCTGGGATGGTGAAGAATAACCTAAAACAGTAGAACATCCTTTTAATTTATTGAATCAGGCGTTACTTTACGAAGGTCCATATCAATAAAGTTATTCGCGAGTGGGCAAATTAATTGTTTAAAATTCAGTTAGTTCGACTCTGTAATTTCAAAGTGCGATATGTCACAAACGGCTAAACTGATTTTAATGTCACTTAGCTAAGATCAACCGTAAACTCGCATTCACTTAAAAGCCGCATCGAAATCGGCCCAGCCGTTAAAGAGCTACGGCATTGGCGACAAAGTTTTAACACCATTGTTTTTGCGTCTGGGAAAAGTTTGTATGAATGTGTGTATGTATGGATGCTTGTTGCTCGTTCACGTAAACGCTATTTAAATGGAACTTTACAATAATTATAACTCATAATTATGATACATCAGTCAGAGTAACTTAAAGGCTACTTCTCATCCCGATATTTCTACAGGATTGGGATAAAATCTTGCAATCTCCACCTCTGGGTTACAAAATTTGTGCAGTTGCTTTAAATTATATTGTCAATGAAGAACACGATGTATATTTGGAAATTTCCATGGGAACATAGTAACATCCCGGAATTTTCAATTCAACTGCTTGATCTTATGGATTACGCGTGCGAAGACGTGTGTAAACACTAGTATTCAATAAACTCTACTTTTCCTTCGTTTAATTTAAATATCTAAAACGTTAACATGCGCTGGTATAAAAACCGTTTGTTTAAATTTTTCATTCCTTTTTCAAACTCAGCCCCAGTAGTCTGCATCGAACGCGCTCCCAACGGAAAATATTTTTCCATTTTTTAAATAAGT